>NC_087218.1:67029414-67074414 GCF_015104395.2 Macrobrachium nipponense | reverse complement strand
CAATGCTGCAAACAGGGCAATGCCCATGAGAGTAGTAAGAAGAGACCACACCTACAAAGACTCCTGGTACTACTGCCCATGAAGTAAGAAGACTGAAAACCCTACTGAACAGGGTAACAAAAAAAAAAATTATAGGAAAGAAGGACAACAGAAAACAGGGAACTACTACAAGCAGTCAAAAATGATGTTCAACAGCAGCTGCAAGAGATAAGAATTGAAAAGTGGATGGAATGGTGTACAAAACTATCACAGTACACATCTCTCTCGGAGCTATGGAAGTGGCTGAACAGAGTAGCCAGGAAAGAAGAAGAACAGCCCGTAGCAACTCACCCTCACCCACTAGAAGAAGCGGAAAGACTGGACATCCTTCGCCAATAGGACTAGCTCAGGTAACTCTCCCCTGAAACAAAAGAAGAATTCAGGATCAACTAGCACCGATTTGATGGGAGGAGATCGATGCGGCCTGCCACAGACCAGACGATACTGACATCCCTTACACAGTAGAGGAACTGAAAGCAGTTTTTAAAGTTGGCAGAGACACAGCACCAGGAGCAGACAGGATAACATACACCATGATCAGCAAATGGGTCCTGCAGGAGAAACAGCCTTTCTGAGAATCCTGAACAAAACACACATTGAGCACACAAGACCACAAACCTGGCGGCAGCAAGACACGCAGCCAATCCCCAAACTAAAAGATCCAGAGAACCCAAGACCAATCGCATTGGTGTCATGCATTGAGAAAACTGGAGAAAAAATGGTACTAAATAGAATGAAGTACAAGATTGGGTCCACTGCACAAGCAGCTAAATGCATATCAGGAAGGAGTCGGAACTACAGAGTGCATAACAGATGTTCTCAGCTATATAAATCAGAAGAAGGCCACAGTAGTCTTCATAGATTTTGAAAAGGCTTTTGAACTAGCCAGTCCAGCAGCAAGTACTACAATCAGTAGTAAGGAAGGGAGTCCAAGGGACACTTACTAGCCTGGACAAAAAACTACATGCTGAGAAGGCAGGCAGAGTAAAATTCCAAGGAATGATGTCTACATTCCACGACTTGGAAAATGGCACCCCTCAGGGAGGAATTCTGAGTCCATTTCTATTCAATATACTAATGGAGAATATAGCCTCCCTGCAGCTTCCAGAAGGCGTAGAAATCTTCATCTATGCCGATGATGTGTGTGTAGTAGCAAGAGGAGCTGTTAGAGTACCCAGAATGCAAAGGGCACTCAATGACATCAACAATAAATCAAATGAGCTAGGCCTAAAAATAAACATAAATAAAACAAAGGCCATGACAATAAAAGCCCACAGACCGCTGCAACCACTAGCAATAGGAGCTGAGCCCATAGAATGGGTAGACAGCTACATGTACCTAGGAGTTGTCATAGATCAGCAGCTAACTTTCAAGGAAGAAATCCAAGTACTTAGAGAGAAAGAGGCAAATGCAAGACTTGCTGCCATGAGATACATGTCATCCCTGAAGGAAGGAGCAAATGAACACATATACAAAGGAAGTACTACCTAGCCTGCACCAGAACATTGGTGGACTATGCTGCCCCCCCACTCTGATAAGGCTGACAGAGGCTCAGAAAGAATCACTGGAGGTCATTCAAAACAATGCAATGAGACTCATGCTAGGAGCACCTACATGGACAAGGCTGTGCAACCTCAGGCTTGAAACTAACCTGCCAAAACTAGAGGATAGGATTGCACAGCGAAATGTAAGCACAATGGCCAAGATGTTCCTCTCAGAAAGAGACTCCATCTCTAAGAAAAGAGCAAGAGAGGAACTTGCCAAACACCCACAGATTCAAACTTCGAGTTCCTATGGTAAGGACCAAAGTGACAACATCAGAGTCTAGGCATGGCAGAAACACTGCTGCAACTAGGTCCAGACACAATACGGGCACACAACAACTACCACCCTGGAAGAAGGACACTACAATATACAAATACACAAGCCTGCCAAGAGCAAAAGAGGACTGCCAGGCAGGAGAAGAGCTAAGAGCGGCAGCCTATGAAGCAATCAGAAACACTGAGACCATAGGGCACAAACATACTACACTGATGGCACTGTAGATCCTGAGAATCAAAACTACGGCGAGCTGCAAGTAGTATTCTAAAGGAAACTTCACAGCCTGCTGGAGGACCTCCAACCACGCCTCCACTATGCAGACGAGTTAACAGCAATAAGACAGGCACTGTTGTACTCACTGGAGAATGAAGTAGGGCCTGTAATCATCCACACAGACTCAAAGTCCTCAATGCAAGCCCTGCAACAACAGAAAATTAAAGAAAATAAGGCACTGCTGGCTGGAATTAAAACACTGCTACACCAGCACAGCGAAAGAGGAAGACCTGTCACCTTAAACTGGATACCCAGTCACATAGGAATTCCAGGCAATGAGAGGGCTGATGAGCTAGCCAAAAGTACAAAACACATTGACAGAGTGCAAGTACATATCACAACCTGCACTGCAACAAGTCAAGAATGCAATGAAACCACTCTGCAAGAAAAATTGATAAAAGACCATCGTGAGTGGGTAGAAAAAGAACTCACCGTCTGCCAGATGGTATAAAAAATCGACTGGCCTAGTGCCTCCTCCCATAGACAGGCACACACCAAGAAAACTTGCTGTGATCATCCACAGACTCAGGCTAGGATATAAAGCCTGCTGGGAAATTGTGGAAAACAGTGTCAGACCATGTGAACACTGTCAAGAAGAAACACAGCAACCACTCCTTCACTACCTGCTGGAATGCAGAGAAACAGCACAGCTAAGAGGTGCAGCACAAAATGCAGTACCTGCACAAGATGCTGAGCATGCAGCTGCCACAGTCACAAGACAATCATTGAAAACTTAGAAGAGCATGCCCAGGTGCTCTAAAACTACCTCCACCAAGGTAATCAAACTAATAAAATCAATCACCCTCATCACATCCCCTCATTGTAAGGCTCTATCCACATCATCCACTATCATTCTTTTAAAAACTTTACTACAACTAAATCCTCCGCAGGACCCAAGGGAGTAAAGGGTTGGACAACCCCACCTGCACCGCTTCTCCGATTTCGAAAGCCTTACACTCATTCAAAACCTCTTCTATAATATGACATGATGGCCCTCTCTTACTGACACCATCATCCTTCCTTCCCCTGTCCACTCCTATCTCTACAACTAAAGATATTTCCAATTTCAAAAAAACTAACCATGTACCTAAAGAATCTTTTCAGATCACCTACGGGCCGAACAAGGGAAAGGCCCGTGCCAACAAGAAGTGTTGGCTTAATACAACAACAACAACAACAACCCATTCCAATCAGTTCACGCTCACCTTTCCTTGAAAATGAGCCAATTATACGGTTGGAAACGTTGGAATTCCGTTACGCCCTTAGACTAAGATTGGTTAACCACTTTTGTTATCATATCAATAAATTATTATTTTTAGAAAACATTTCTTTCACCGAGATATGAACATCGGCCAGCTATTAGCAAATATCAGCCCTGATGAGAAGAGAATAATAAGAAGAATTGAAAAGACCATATATAAAATCAATTCCACTGATGCTGCCATCATCTTTAACAAAACATGTTTGAGAGAGGGTCTCCTACCTTCATATATTATTATTTCATTATCATTATTATTATTATCATTATATTATTATTATTATATCATTATTATTATTTTATTATTATTATTATTATTATTATATTCAGAAGATAAACCCCATTCATTTGGAACAAGCCTACAGGGGCCATTGACTTGAAATTCAAGCTTTCAAAGAATATCGTGCTCATTAGGAAGAAGTAAGAAGAGGTAAAGGAAGATATAGAAAGAAGAGATCCTATACCAATTAAAAAAGAAATAAATTAATATGGATAAAATTATATTTAAAAAAATGCAAGGATAAATTATTATGGTAGTAATGCATTCCCTCTCCGCTTGGACTTCTGAAGTTCCAATTGCACGACTTCCTCTGGGAGGCTGTTCCGTTCCATGTTCCACAGTCCAACGGTGAGGAATAAAGGACCTCTGGAACTGAGAAGTTCGACAGCGAAGAACATTGACTGCATATTGGTGCTTCAGTTCAGCGAATCTAGTTGCTCTCGGCCGGGACAGGGTGTCAGGAATCAATGATGAACGTGAAAGTTCTGTTAAAATACAACTTATGAAAAAATGACAAACATGAGACCATCCGTCGATGGTAAGCGCCTCAGCGGCGTGGTTGGTATGGTATTAGCGTCCCAACTCGGTGGTCGCGGGTTCGATTCTCAGCCATTCCATTGAGGAGTGAGAGATGTGTATTTCTGGTGATAGAAACACTCAAATCTATTTGAACTACTATGCACCCAAAACCCTTGACCGGGTACCCCCCTCCCCGCTGTCATGCCTCATAACGAATACCCAGCAGCTAGTAACCCCCACCCTCCGGATTAGTATTTTAACTTTTTTTCAGTGCAATAATATATTAAAGTGTAGGCTAATACATGGAAATCATTACCCAATGGCATGTCAAATCTAAAGGACATCGCAGGGTACCTAACTGCTTCCTACATGCAAATGCTATAACAATCCTTTAAATTCCACTTACTTATGTAGGGACTTAGTTTTTCGGCAACTTTCGAGACCACAGGGAGAATCGATATTGGCCTGTACGTAGTTACTGCGGTCTGCAGAGATGCCATTCTTTGGAATAAGCACATAATATAAAGTTGGCTCTCTTCCGCAAAGATACTACGTCGATATAAAACTCTATAGAATCTACTGATCTATTGAGACAACACACTAGAATTTTGGTTTCTAAAAAAAAAAATAATAAAAAAATAAAAAGGAGAACAAATCTTCAGGATCTTCACTCCATCCATCAGAATTATCCAGAATTTTCTTAACGCTTCTAGAGTGAAATGCAAATTTTGTAAGGATAGGTTCCGGATGACAAGTATCAGAGAGAGGAACATCCTCAGCTGATTGTTTCAAAAGCTCGATGAAGCCGTTCAGTATTTTCCCCGAGGGTCAGCAACCTATCTACGCGTACCATCATCTGTTAGCGGAGGTGGAAGGAAGACGAGCCTGACCCAGAGAGAGATGATGCCAATTTGGTCCACCACAGATAAACCGAGTAATTCCTTCAAGTTTCTTCTTCAAGGAATTATTGTCATTTTTCTCGGCTATATAGCAAGTTCGATTCCAAGCACAGAGACTCAACAAAAAATGGTGTAATTTTTCATTTGAACAATACCTTCAAGAAGTAGGACTCGACGAGTCCAGATTTTGTTTAAAACTAGCATCTTTTAGCTGCTCTAACCAGGAAGATGACACAATACGGCCAAGAACAAAAATCCAATAACAAAAATCCAATTGTTGAGAAGGGATAGGTATGTTAATTACAACAGTGGTATTAATGAGGATTCGAAGAATCTCCCTTCAACGTAATACTCACGAATTGACTTAAAATCAAAAGGATAAGAATTTAGACTACATGTCTCCAAACCACCCCTGCAGATATATAAGAAAATATGGGAAAGTGAGGGAGACCACCGACCCTCCATATCCTTATAGGTTGACTCGGTTGGCGATTTAACGAGGTCAAAAATTTATTCACCAGAGAGACAAAAGATTATTCTATTTCCATATTTTATCGTGTAATTGTTCCTTTCAAGAGAGGGGGGTAATGGAGAATAATGACACCACATGTAAAATAATATTTTTTCCCGAATATCATACACTTTCTAGGTTACAATATTTCGTATGTCTAATGCAAGCAGGGAATATCGTGCCTTAAAGCAGCAAGTTGATAGGCAATCCATTCCGCAAAGTTGCAACGATTGGCCGGCAAGTCCTATTTTCTTGTATAGGGAACCCATTGAAGATTGTGTGCTTAACATGATATCTCGCTGCATATCAACACCAGCATCTCATCTGAAATTCTTGTAGCATCTCACTAATTTTATTAGTTTTTTCCTTAAAGGAATTTTGTATTAATTTGATAAAGGAATGCAGGTCATTTAGAAAGTATAAATTCTTCTTCCAATCCTTATATTATTTCCTGCAAAGTTTCAGTTATTGAAACAAAACAATAAAAAATTTTTCGTTACACAGGAAAGCATTGGTCCATTCGAAATATTTTAGTCCCGACTTTTACTGTTCAGGTATAGTACACACAAAAAGTTTATACTTTTCACTGGCAATCTACAGTAACCGAAAAGTTATAGAATTGCTAAACTATACATAACCGAAGAACAAAGTTGCCTCAATCGTGATAGAAGGTTCAGACGATCAATGTAATATTGACATAAGATTTACATACCTGATTCCAAGTCTATACATGACAGACACTCATTATATCTAATTATAAAGGAAGATATCTGTATCCTGTGACAAGAGCGCTATTAAAAAATAAATTAACAAAATAAAAAATGAACACTTTCAAAACAACGCCTGCTAGCACGTAACTCTTGTTTAGCAGTAATATATAGGATTCTACCCGATGTGTTAACTTTGTAGGCTGTTACAGAGTACTGGTTGAATATCAAAACAAAAACTAATTGGATTTTAATAATAGAGTAGGCCTGCGCACACAACGGGAATTGAGTAATTTCTCATCCTCTCAGGCATCAATCGATTTGGAAGACCAGTTAGGGCTAAAATTCTTCGATTCATTTACGTCTCCCAGCATTCTTTACTCGTGATTAATCATTCAACTCTCCAGCTAGTATCACACCCTAATTCGGTTTTGAAATCCTCAACCAGACAGAGCTTCACATTTAACATACATTTTTAAAGAAACCTATGCATCAAGCTCAGTCGTGACGGAGCAAAATGAACTAAAAACAAAAAAATAAAATAGTACAAATGTTGAGGCCTTAATACTCTTGGCCTCGGCCTTCTCTAAAGGAAATTAATATGGTTTCTCTATATAATCATGTGTGCGTTAATGCGCTGGCGTGCTGAACGTAGTGTGTGCGTGTTTCGTGAATATGATCCCCGTTTGATGAATAACCAGTGTGATTAGCTTAGTTACTAAGAAGCAGTTTGTAGTCAAAGCAGGAGAGGAGCTCATCTTTAACGTTTGTGATCGGCATAGTTTTTTCTTATAAGAAAAACAAATGTTGCAAGAAAATACAACATGGAAGCTGATATTGTTGCAAACAATTTCAACAACCCACCTCAAGTTCAGTGGTTTACCATGAGAAAATAAAATCATCCTCCTAGCGTGTTAGGGCAAAAATTAGTACCAATAATGTTTGTTTGTTTGTATGGTGTTTTTACGTTGCATGGAACCAGCGGTTATTCAGCAACGGGACCAACGGCTTTACGTGACTTCCGAACCACGTCGAGAGTGAACTTATATCACCAGAAATACACATCTCTCACTCCTCAATGGAATGGCCGAGAATCGAACTCGCGACCACCGAGGTGGGACGCCAACACCATACCAACCACGCCACTGAGGCGCTATACCAATAATGTTGATCTGTGCCCAAAAAGTATATTACGACGTATAAACTAATTCCCTATGACTGCCTAGGATCAGCGATAGATTTTTTAGTAGTCGATTTTTACAAAATTATAATCATGAGGCATGGAAAATATTACTTCCCGAAGAGTAATTAAGTAGTATGTGCTAAGTTTTCTAGAATAAAAGATAAAACTGAAATTTAGAACCTCATTTACCGATATCTCATTTTCCCTTCCGATCAAGAACTGCTGAAAGCTCGGTGAACTTTCTGGACGGAGTCATATCTCATCCTAAGACCAGTTAGTAAAAAGAAAAGAAAAGAAAGAAAAAAAAAACTGTAGCGCTCAATTAATATATCTACCACGATAAATGTACAATAGCAGTACCACACGACGTTAGTACAACTTTCGGAGATGTACAAGAGATTACTATATAAGAGAATGGCGCTGAAGATTTCAAGTTACTTATCTGGTACACTTTTAGAGAACAAATAAATAGGTACACTTTTAGAGAACAAATAAAAGTATTAAAAAATTAACAACACTGAAGGCTTAATGACCACAGTAATGAAACAATAAAGAGCAGAGTTGGGAGAATATTAAACGACTGAAGCTAAATGAAGATGGAACGAGGTTTATTAACAGGATCATTACGAAACTATAAAAGCTTCCCACTAGATAACAACGTTAGGAAACAAATTCTACCGACTGAAAAACATCTCGTTTTAAGAATAAAATACTAAATGAAGTGGAAATGCGCCATTACCACCTCAGAACTGTAGCGTTCATAACATTTGACGAGTATTATGTCTAGTAGTGAAATAATAAAAGTAAAGAAATAAGACCTCTTCCAGTCTCTACAGCCCTACCAAGAGTATTAACAGCTGAAGTAGTTAGTTACACGATTTAGTTACCTATGCAGCCAGGCTGGTGATGTATGAAATCCCACATAATTAGGACACTCCCATCCTAATTTAGAATAGAATATAGAATTTAGGCACAAGGCCAAGCGGTAGAACCTATGAAGGTCATTCAGCGCTGAAACGGAAATTTATAGTAGAAAGGTTTGGAAGGTGTAACTGGACGAAAACCTCGCAGTTGTACTAGAAAATATTTGTTAGGAGAGGGTGGAAAGAAAGATGGAAGAGAGTGAGTATGAACGGAAGTACAGTAAAAGGAATGAAAGGAGTTGCCGCTAGGGGCCGAAGGGACGCTGTAAAGAACCTTTAAGTAATGCTTACCGTGCACAGCAAGAGGTGCACTGACGTTACTACCATCCTAATTAAGCCTCCTTGGCTACCTAAAAACTAGACCATTTTTGTTTTAACGAAGCTAGCGTTAAGAAAAGGTCACTCAGATATTTTAAATGACCTCCAACAACAACATACTACCAAAAGCGTAACTTTGCCAACACTACAGTCTTTTATGGCCCTCTTTCCCCGCCGGGTCGAGCACTGTTATCCAACCACCCACAACTTGAAGGGAGAATAGCGTCATTTGAACGTTTTTGAATAACGGAAGCACCCTTGCATAGATGAATAGTTCCTAGGCAGAGATCATTTTTCTACAAAGGAATTCACATTTCATCCTAGTAACTGCTTGATTGGCGAAACGATACCTCGAGCAATACAGATTCCTTTCGCTGTATTCTCCACATGTATGTAATCCTATGGCCATATTGAGCTCTGGATTCAAAACTATTTAGGGATATGCTTTCCTCTAAGAACCTTGAAATCCTTTTCCTAACCAAGTACGATTCGAACCTTCACTGGTTAGCAGGCTGAAGCTAACAAGGACCATCGAGCATCACCTGAAACGGCTTTCAACTTCAACATTTTCCTTTGAGAGAAATAGACGCCAAAAGTTCTCACTTTATCTCTACACTTTCCTGCCTGTGCACTTTCGCCCGAATTCCACTGTTACGTTTTCAAAACTCAACAGGTCACCAATCAGTCTTCACTAATTTTGCTACAAAATCATACAATTACATTTTTTCCAGCGCTTATATGTTTAAGTTTTCCTATATTGTTAGTTAATGGGGGCAAACCAAGTGACCAGAATGAGCGCCGTGTATTCACTATTTTGTATCTTGATCGGATTATTTACAATTGTGAATATCCCCATTCAATTTCACATATAAAAATAGGTATTATAAAAAAATGTTAAGTAATAATTTAAGACATATTAAACTTAGTGTTAGAAAATGGAATTCATTATACCAAAACAAATAAACATGTAGTGTGTGAATGTCCAAGGTATAACCAGCAGTTAACCTTTGGAAATGAACCGATCAGTGACATTTTTTCGGACTTCATCATTTAAAATTAATCCAATTATAAAATTCTTGAAAATTTATTATTTGATAGAATCTAAAGAAATATAAAAACAAATCCTTCGGGGCCCGTCCTGAGAGAACTGATAATCAGCTCAATGGTCTAGTAAAACTTTTACAACAACAACAACAACAATAATAATAATTATAATAATACATTGTAACGTTTAGAACTTAACTTTCCATTCAAGCCAGTAGCTGGTAAAATAACCATGCCTTGCCCAAAATGCACAACCCAAGTTCAATGCAAAAGTTAATTTAATCTCTTAGAAGATATAGAGCATTTTGATCAGGAAGAGGTACTTTATATATATGTTTACACTCAAATCAAAAACATAGGACCAACAGGGCTGTTAAAGGCGCTCTAATCATGCAGGTTTTTCTACAATTTTTGGTGAAAGTCCTTCGGGAAACAATTCCTTCAGGGTAACTTGAACCTAAAAGTCCTACCATGCACCGGCAGGTTATCATTTCTTTGGCTATGGCATGACCGCATATCGCTTCAACCCTGATGGATACCTGAGGCCTACCACATGGTTACACCTGAACATAAGCGAGGTAACCGGACCCCATCTACAAACATTGGCGTCGTTCACCCTGTGCTTAAGATTTACAATAACTACTTACTCAGACAAAGGAGGATCTCTCGTCAGCTACGCTCTCTCGGACTTCAACGACAATTACATACAAATAAGTAAGTGTTGTGTTCAGTTGCCTGATTTTCACACCAAACGCCTTAACTATGTCTCCCACTGTAAACTGACACTCGCTCTAGTCTTTAAGGGATTTGGGAATGCTAACCTAAAGAAAACCTCTATACAAGATTTTTGAGGCTTAAAATTAATGTACGTGGAGTCGCAACATCTAAAATACATGAATAAGAGTAATACTGATTGATAGCATAGTAGCTGAACGATTATTAAGATAAGATCATTTCAAGCTTTAAATTTTACTATATAATAAATTAGCAATACTAACAAAATGGTAAAACTAAGGGAGACCTACTAAGAACAGGTAAAACAGAAAAAAAAAATCGCTGCAGCCTCTCAAAAAATCTTGGTATCCATTCACTTATAAACTTCGAAAGTCTACAAAAACACATATCAAGAAATGTAAATAAACTAGGGGAATATAGTCAGCAGAGTATAAATTCCGAGTTTGTGACGGGAACTGCCATTAAAAAAATCTCCATGGTGTTTTTTTTCTAAACACTCTCAAAATCATGCTTCTCTTATGATAAATCTCATTAAAACTGCAGATGGATGGCTAAGGAACACGGAGGTCTGAATACATGAAATCCACAAGATACTGAGATTTTTTGGAGATGAAGCTAAACCCGTGAACAAAATTGTGCATCTCTTATAATCTCCTTTTTTTATTACTCACTGTGCAATCTTCAAAAAATCCAGATATCAATTACGTACCCAAGATGAGCTTTGAATGTCTTAGCCGACCATTTGAGCACTAGTATGACAAATTAGGTAATCACACAGATTTTGTCAACAAATTACAACAGCAGCTAAATTTACTTTTTCTACTTTTGTTGTCGCTACGCTCAAGATTGGTTCTTTAATTTTGATACAGGATGCCTTATTTTTTAAATATCAACAATAAGACCAACCTCTCCGGCCATGTCTAGACTATATATTAAAAAAAAAACTAGACACCAAAGAAGAATGCGAGGCGTTAAGTCTGTTTCAGATCATACATCAAAATTCGAAAGTATTCTTATGTCGGATTCAGTAAAATGTTTATTTTAGAAATTAAGAGAAAATTTACAAGAGGAGAGTTTATATGGAATGGTCTAATTCCAAAATGTTGTTTCTAGTGAAGTATCTTAAATTCTAATAAATACCGTAGGTTGGTATTTCACAGAAGAAACTAAAATATCAATGCATACAACTAATCATGAACACTTGAAAGTTTGTGATCCAGTTCTACTGGCACCAAATGTAAGTGCATTAATAACCCTTATAAATTGATACACTTACTTCCATTCTCCGGATTCGCGGACTCACACATTCGAGGATTTCTCTCGGGAACGTTTCCCCGCATTATTCGCGGATTCGCGGTACTTTTCTATGAGAAATATCCACAAATTCCTGGTTTTTGTGATCAATTTCATCATAAAATGCACTTTTTGTGATAAAAGTATTAAAAAACAAGGTATGAAATTTTTAGTGGTTTTTCTTAAGTTTTAACTAACGAAATAGGCTGTTTTTAGCGCTTTTATAGGGGTTCCAAACATTCAGCGGTGATTCTAACTAGTTCCCACGGGGGGGGCGGGGGGGTCTGGTACGCAATCCCCCGCGAATACGGGGGGAACACTTTATTTAGTGAGAGGTTTAAGTATTTGTAAGGGTTTTCATATATCTGATAAGCTTGACTGACAGTTTAAGATAATGGCTAAGAAGCCAATTTTACAATTAACGCGAATATAAACTGCAATGTGGATAATCTGCTTTCTTACAGAAGCCGAAGAAAACAGAGTGGTCTGGAAATACGCAGGCGTAAACCTGATAATGCAGATTGAAGTTCAGCCGCTTTGGTGGTATAATTTGTGTGCGACAGTAACACCTTCTGAAAGATATCTTTATGTTGACAACACTTCCACTTCAGTGAAATCGCCTCAGCTTCCATTTTATACAAATGGTTCTCTGGTGCTTGGCCAAGACCAAGATACTGTTGATGGAAGCTTCGCCAAGGCGCAGTCTTTGGGAGGAGAAATAACTGATCTTAACGTTTGGGTTTCTCCTCTAACAGAAGATCAGGTGTCCAGATGGTTCAATTGTCAGTCCATCAATGCAACGCCATTAATCGAATGGGAAAAGACGACCTGGGACATCCACAATGATTCTGGCTCACTGACCGCTTATGACATTACCAGTTGTCATTCATCTGGGGGACTACAATCCCCCAAACTTCTGTTCTTCCCTATGAAGAAGTTTTGGGAGGATGCTCTCAGTTTTCTGCAAGCATATGGTTTAGAGTTTATGGTTCCCCAGAACTTGAAACAAGTCTCTCAAGTTGGGGCACTTCTAAGTCAGTTCAAGGAGCGCTGTATGTCTTCTTACACGACCGTCCCTTTCGTTTGGCTCGGAATCTGGAGCACTAAGAAGGGCAACATCAATGTCAACACAAATAAATCGATATCTTACTCTGTTCTGACCGAAAAATCCAAGTTTTGGATTAGTACCATGAACCAAACCTTTTATATAGTTCAGGACGACCAAAACAACTGGCAGACGGAGTTTCCGGAGGCGAAACACTGTTTTGTTGGTATGCAAAGATCTGTGGGTCGGCCTTTAAGGTTAAAAGGACCCGGTATGGAAAAGTGTCACAAAATGAATTTCGTGTTTACAGCTAACAAAAACGGCCAGCTTTACTTTTACAGTGGACATAATATGACCATTGAGCCACGAAATGGCACATGGAAACTACGAGAAAGGAATGGTGATGAAATTGCTTCTGTAGATACGAAGACTGTTCCTCTGGGTCTTCATCAGTGGAACATAACAAAAGATACATGTAAACCTGTGGACGACACCACGAAGCCTTACAGTAATCTAACCTTGACATCATGTGAGGGATTCACGTGCACAGACGGAACTTGTATTCCCTGGAACAAGCGATGTAACCAGATATATGACTGCAAGACGGGCTCCGATGAAAGTTGTTGCCACACTGCAGAATCTGTCTCGGGTCATCTATTGCTCGTACCTCCGCCAAGGCCGGTATATTTCGATATCCAAGTAACTCTGTCAAAGGTTGGTCCAGTAAGACTTTTAGCCAAGACACTTGACGTCGATTTTACTGTGAAAATGCTATGGAAAGACATTCGACTGCATTACCGAAACCTTCCATCTGATATCACTGCAACAATTATTTCTACTCGTCAGGATCAGGTTAGCATACTGAAAACTATTCACAAACAGTCTTTTTCATTTAGTGGCAATCAGACATCAGCCATTTCTCCACCAATTCACTTATGTTCAGTAGATCATTAGTTTAAACATGTAAAAGTCAATCTGGAACAATTTAATGATAAATTGGTCTTCATCAACGCTAATGCGGCTGAGCATTCATGGTCGGTATTGTAGGTAAATTGCTATAACTAAGTAAATTGAGCTAATTTGCAACCCCAATGTTTGAATTTGGCTTGCGGAACTTAGATATCAATTATGCTTTCTCAATCAATCATTCAGCATTTTAAAGAAACTATTGTGAGGACCAGAGATTAAGACAGGTAGCTGGGTACTGATGATTTATTTACAGACAAACTGGGTTGACATAGACAGGTGCGGACGGATATATAGTGCAGTCTCGCACCGCAAACAGAAATGACTCTGAGATGGTAAATTTGTGTTTTCTTACAGACATTCATTTAGCTATAATAAAGCGTACAAATAATGGAATTGCATGTGTTATACATCGGCGGAAAGGCCGCGGAACGCTCTATCGGATGGAAGTAAGAACAACGCGACTTGATGATTGGTTACAATGAAAATAGGGAAAAAGCGTTGCCCTTACAAATACTCCGCCCCAAGACAATGATTATGGAGTAATTATTGGATGACAATCTTTGAGGCAGGAAGTGACCCCGTGTCGTTGTGGCACTTGATGTGGGGCGTCCTCGAGTATAGTCCTTCGGTTTTGCTGATCGACAGGATGCCTCCCCTGGCGGTAGCCTGGGGGGTTCTACTATATTCCGGGCGACCAAGACTGCGAGAGAGAGCTGCATTGTGTGTGGTGGTGGAGTGGGACGGGCCGTGGGGATCCCCAGGTGCGGCAGCGGCGTAGGTTGGGCTGAGGAAGTCCCCAGCGCAGCAGCGGCGTCCCGTGGGCAGAGCGGAACCACAGGTGAGCAGCGGTGTCAGTAGGTCGAGGAAACCCACAGGTAGCGGCATCGGCAGGCAGGGGAGGCCCACAGGTGTGGCAGCGGTGTCGATGGGCAGAGGAGGACTGCAGGCGGCGGCGTCAGAAAGGGTGAGCAAGTTCACAGGTGTAGCATCGACGTCAGAAAGGCCGAGCGAGCCCCAGGAATAACGGCAGCGTCAAGGGTTTGAAGAGGCCCACAGGCAGCGACGTCAGGGGGCCCGAGCAGGCCCACGTGTGCGGCAGGGATGTCGGGTGGGTAAAGCAAGAGAGTCTCTTATTCTATTACAGACATGATATACTCTGGACTGGAGAATTACTTAGTATCCAAGATTCGGATCCGGACAGCCGTCTACTGTGACTTTGACCTTCGTCGCTTTCCATGGGATGTGCACAGATGCTCCATTAAAATTCAGGTACGAATTGTCAGCAGTTTTTGTTTGTTTGTATGGTGTTTTAATTTACGTTGCATGGAACCAGTGGTTATTCAGCAACGGGACCAACGGCTTTACGTGACTTCCGAACCACGTCGAGAGTGAACTTCTATCACCAGAAATACACATCTCTAACCCCTCAGTGGCATGCCCGAGAATCGAACTAGCGGCCACCGAGGTGACAGGCAAAGACCATACCAACCACGCCATTGAGGCGTTTCAGCAGTTTCTGTCTCTGTGATTTAAACTGGTAACCATGTATAACGCCATTTCCTGAAAACAATATTCCAACATTAAAATCCTTGCTTATTCTTATAATCCAAATGTTCAAGGAAAAAAATAAAAAATGACTGCTCAACATCATTTTCCACATGTATTTACCAATAAACAATTCTATTGACAATGCCAATCAATTTATTTTACTGTTACAGATCCAGGGCATCACAGGAGATAGCATTATGTATAATAGGTCGTCATCTATTACCTACAACAGAACAAGGAATTTGGGGTCCTATACGTTGGAAAGTTATGATATAAAAACGCCGAATTCGTCGAACACATTTTCCCTGATGATATATCTGGCACAACGTCCAGAGAATCATATCTGGATAGTATACATCCCAACAACTTTCCTCATTGGCATTGGGTGAGTGGAAACATTGCTTGCTCCTGCGTAATTTTATAATGTGTAATTAATTGTATAATAAACTTGTGCGCTTATTAAAAATGTTCATGGTAGTAAGTAGCCATCATTATGTATTACTACTTAGGCCTCTTTGAAAAAGAATCAAGATGGAACTTTATGTACATGTGGCAAACCAGGTTAATGTGCAGAAGAGCTGCGCTCACCATTTCCCGCGGGTCGTAGCCAGCTTAAAAGCGGGTCGAAGACAACATTTTTACATCCTAATCTGTCCTTTAACTTAGGTTTAGTCATCCCTGCTCCAACCACCCGGCCCCCAAAGTGACATCGGGTATAACAGAATAACGTATGCGCGTCTATTCTTCATATCACTGTTATCTGTTAGACACGAGACTTACAACGAAAGAAGAAATTACAACTGAAATTTTTCGCTCTTAACCAGCGATTCCCAAAGAACATAAGCTTTAGAGGACCCAACCCAGATCTCTAGCAAAACGAAGGTTGTAATAGTAAAGTAAGCATTGTCTTTACCATCACAAATCACACATGAATTACCTATACACTTAGGACTGACGTACATCATCTTCGTTTCAGGTACGGCACTCTGTTCTTGCCAGTCGATCGCTTTGCAGAGAGAGGAGGCATGAGCCTAACGACCCTCCTCATTCTCATTTCACTATACACTGACACCTCTTCAAGCCTCCCAGAAACAACATACCTAAAACTCATGGACGTGTGGTTTGTCTTCACTATCTTCTTCCTCTCCCTTATCATTACTGTTCATCTAATCACTTGCAATGATGAGCTCACTTCAAGACATTCCTTAAGGAGAACATCGGCTCTTCTTCGAAAGCTGGGATACCGGAATAGGTACTCTGCGCGATGGCTGGTGCTCTCGAGGTACATATTCGGAGCAGTTTTCGTCCTGTTTTTCTTGGCTTACATCACCGTTGTCATTGCTGGGTAAGCTTATTCCCAGAAATCTTGTTAGCTAGGCACAAAACCACTTCAGTTACGCTACTCTTAGTGAGGTCATCAGGGTTGTAATCGAGCCAAAAATAAAACTAATTACCCGAAAGATTAGTCATTCGTTCCATGAAGAGATGTATTCGGAAGATGAAACCTATTCATATGGAACAAGCCCACGGGGGCCATTGACTTGAAATTCAAGCTTCCAAAGGGTATTGTGTTCATAAGGAAGAAGTATGATGTGGAAAAGGAAAATACAGAAAGCAACCCCCCTCCCCCCCACTCTCCGGACACAATAAAACAACACAAATGAGGGAATTATGGGGGGTTTTTTATTTTTAAACGTGAAAATATCAGATGATTAATAGATGTTAAGAATGCTGTCCCAACTCGGCTGTTAAAAGCTGATTTAGGGAATACAGACTGCACAAAAGTAGGAAGTGTCATATTAGATGGTTATACAATAAATATTGGTAAAAAACAAAAATTTCCAGATAAGATATATATATATATATATTATATATATATAGATATATATATCTATATATATATATATATATGTATATATAATATATATATATATAATATATATATATATAGTTATAAAATGTGAATGAGACCTCTCAAAGCCTTGGCATATGGCCGCAAGGGGTTATCAGCAACTGTGGTTTCTATGATGTATACTTGTATGTGGGATACATCAGAGCTGACTGACTGTCTTTCAAAATCCAAACTGACGAAACTTGAAGCCACTCAAATTGCTGCAATGAGAATTATATTAGGCTATCCAGTAAGTGCAAGAATATCAAGAGAGAGAATCAGAGAAATCAACACTCATCGGCATTAAAGCACTGAGAAACGAAAGACGCTTCCAAAGGCACAACTAAATGCTCTTAGATTTGAGCGAATACTAGTTAACAGCTGCACTATAGTAACAGCTCAAGATATTCAGCAATACAATGTTGTTGATTTTGGTCTATTAACAAGGACAATTAGGCTACTTCCTCTCATGGAGTGCAAGCTAATTAATATGACTACAGACAAACCACCTTGCAAAAAGTCACACGTCTTATAAAATAAGACTCATTTTTGTATGTATGGTGTTTTTACGTTGCATGGAACCAATGGTTATTAAGCAACGGGACCAACGGCTTTACGTGACTTTCGAACCACGTCATGGTGTATTTCTATCAACAGAAATACACATCTCTCACCCCTCAGTGGAATGTCCGAGAATCGAACTCGCGGTCACCGCAGTGGCACGCCAACACTATACCGACCACGCCACTGAGGCGCTAATAAGACTCATAATCAAGTAGTAACTGTGATGGATATACAGAGTACTGATATAGGGCGGGCTGGGGACGCTTTAACTCAAATGAATGGTGGTACCTTTTAATTCAGAAGCAGACATAGTGGTCAGGATATAAGGCAGCTTCATCCACGCAGGCTGAACTAACGGCTTTGCTATTGGCCTTACGCAAATCAGTCGGCGATATAATTATTCCCTAATATCACTGACAGGATGTATGTTTGTCCTACAGTCCTTTTAAAGTAGCAAGGACTCTGTGCACGAGGAATTAGTCAAATAAGTTCAAGGAAAATAAGGTTATTAACTCTAATGGGCATAAAGGTTAAATTCACGTGGATATCTGTTAAAAAAAGGACGGGTGAGCTGGCTTAAGAGGCTCCTCTAAAAGACACCATTGACTACGACCTAGACTTTTCAATGAAGCAGATCCAACAATGATCACGAGTATTCAGGTGTTGGAAACTTGCACACAATGGCAGACGAACAGGACTCGAGCAGATCAATTCAATTCCATAAGGTTGCAGTGCACGCCGTACTGTATATAAGTTACAGTTTGATAGCGAAACCAGGCAGATAGGTACTATAGTAGATTCACATCAACCGAGCATTTTTTGTCTAGGTCCCTTACGACGCTCCTGATTGGCTACAGGGCTAGAAACTCTCAGTCTCTCTCGAGAGTTCACATAGGCAGGATGTATGTACCACCTCTCCTGAAAGACGTATACCTCAGGAACGGTGGAACATAGAAACTACCCATGTGAACTCTCGAGGGAGACAGTTTCCAGCTCTGTGATTGGCTTAACAGCCAATCAGGAGCAGTAAGGGACTGGCCTACACATCAAATGCACGGTTGATGTGAATCTACTCTAGTACTAAACTCTCACCTACACTGTCTCGCCGTGTTTAGTACTAGCTTTTGGGTAGACAAAATGTATTTTGCAGTGTTTGGTACTATCCGCTGAGGGGAAGCAAATGTTCCTACACGCATTTCCCCAACTGTCTGCAACATATACATATGGAAAGAACGGGGTTAGCAGACGAGTTGATGAATACTATAAAAAAATAATATAAAAAGATCAAGACACAGCTACCCATGGTAGTTACAGGAAAAAGAGGCTTTAAAGGATGATGGTCTAACTTTGGAGGACCAAATGATACACCTACCTACAAGAAGGGCCTGCACTGAAATATAACTACTCATAAGGTTTAAAAAAAATCACTGTGGCCCAGAAAACTGACAGGCTAAGGATAATCCCTCAGTTAAGGCTACACGGTAACGTATTAATTTCCACGGACTTTTATTACTATTTTATTAATACTCCCATCTACCTTAAAATCATTTTCATCATTACTGTCATTCATATGTTATATTACTGATTTGCCTATTATTATACTACACCTCTCACAGGAACGTTGGGGGTGTCTAAACCACCAACAAACCACACCTCCCCCCCCTCTGTGTGTTTTCATTGACTTGGTCATACACACAGACCATTGTCGTCCTCAAATATTCGTAAATCAACCAAAAAGTACAGTAAAGAGTGCGCGTCTAGCTATAAATCTCAAACACGACCATTGCGTTCTACAGGGTGAACACTAGGTTTTATTAGACTAGAAAATTACGTCAATGGCCAAGTTTTGATGGCAATATGGTAGTTGAAAAATGGGACCATAAAGGTATAAAGTCACAATTTACTACTACATGTTAAGCAATAAAAATGCTTGAGCCATAAACATAAAATCGTAATCTGCAAAAATACTAAACAATTTTTACTTAAGCTTTCCAAACCTATGAAAAGTTACCGTTATGATCGATCGATGCAAAGCAGACTTAATCATTTAGGCCAAAAGCAATTTGTCAAAGTGCCCTCACCAGGTATATAGTGCCATCGATGCAAAACGCTAATTCTGTCCTAGGGCCGTATAATACAAACCTACAGCTTTGTCAAAGACTAAACAGTTTTAGTCATTATGAGTACACTGAGTAGTAGTGAGTTTAGCATATCGCGCTTGCATTATAACAATTCCTTGGACAAATCTTCGTCATCAAAGCTGAAAAATTATTTGTATTGGTTTATCCTGGGTTTATCTTGAACAATAGCCATAACATAAGCCAGTACTAATCTAAGCGCTCCCATTAAAATTCTCACCTGTGACCTAACTTTTGAACTTTTAGTTCCACTCACAAGGGGAGGAATTAAGTCAATCAATCACACCCAAGGGACGCCGTTAGATAACCTTCAACCACCAAGGACAATTCCAGGGTGGAACAAAGGCAAATGATCCGCTTATTGAAGGTTGGACTTTTGCTTTAAAGCAGGCAAGCAGTGGAAAGCAAAAGGAGTTTGAGGCAGAGAAGTTGAAGGAACTGAGCTGAGAACAGAAGCGGCGTGGGGTCCAGAACCTCAAATTTGTGGGTTAAGAAAATTAAGAAAGGCTCACACTTTGATTTGTCGATATATACAGGCAGTCCCTGGTTTACGACGGGGGTTCCATTCTTGAGATGCATTGTAAGCCAAAAATAGTCAAAAATCCCCAAAAAACCTTACTTTTAATGCTTTGAGTGTATTAAAATCTACGTAAACTGCATTACTATTGCATTTTTCATATAAAAAATTTCAAACATTGATTATTTTGCCCATTTGGAGTCATATTTCTTCCGTCAGATCAGCGTCATAAGCATCGTATCCCTGGAAACATGCGTTGTAAACCTGGAAACAATTTATGTTGAATATAATTGAAATGTGTTGTAACTTTGGAACGTCATAAGCCGAATCCGTCGTAAGCCAGGGACTGCCTGTACTTAACTTGAATTTTTTCATGTATTTCTTTACTAGTTTATTAATGAAGCAAGAAAAACTGCACTGTCTTCCTAAGCCTCCCGAGACTAACAACTAACAACAAACGAAGTAAGAAATAAGGAACTACAAGAAAGTATAAAACTAATTAAAATAAGGAGGAGCAACATACATTACAAAGACAGCAATAATCAACTTCTTTACATTGATAAAGGGAACAATAAATAAAATAAATCAAACAAGAAAGCTCCTTACACTAAGTCAAAAGCTAGAAAAAGAAGTCCAATCGTGAGGAAAACTTAGTCTATTGACCAAAATCTTAGAGGAAAGCTACCAACAATAAACTGTACTTCGCCAATTTGCATTACAACTGGTAACCGACAATGAATTTCAAATCATCAGCCGACGATGGACAACCAGTCGTCAACCGGCAGAAACAAATTGAATGGCCTTTACCTAATTGTTCCTCTCTCCCCCAGTAGTGGGTGAGGCTGCTCCTGCACCAAAACAAAAGAATCGCTACCACGCATTTCAAATTATAGCTGCCATTAGTTAGAAACTATAGCTATGTAATTACGTACTTGGTAGGTTACAAAAAAAAAACTCATAAAAAACTCTATATTCCATTCTATTCTAACATTAGGATACAATGTGATCTGGAACCTGAGGCTGTAAAATTTTACTCCAGGAACTTACTAGCAGCAGAATTGCTTTGTAGATTCAAAAAATAAGAATTCGCAGTAATATCATGCCAAAAGGTTTTAGAAGTGTATTAATTATTTGAAACAGACTTAATCAATTACCTTCAACAAATTCCATGGTGTAACTGAAGATTCCTCAAAGTCACTAAAAAATCTTGTATGGGTCTTTATTGTTTAGCACCTGTTCTGAGATATTCAAGGTAAATAAATTCAGTTCAGACATACTCCACTAAAACCTTTAGTATTACTGTACTTTTCTGCTGGCATCTGAACATAATCCCCTTTAGAGTGATCCATAAAAACATTTATCTCTCATGCTTCTTTGACAAGATTATAAGTTTTAAAAATTGTTCAGCCTTGGCTTAAGTGTCCTCAATAAAAAAGTATTATTTCCTTAACATATGTAAAATAATAGTATCTTTGCGTGTAAATTCACCTTAGCTCCGAGCACTTTATATTTATGTAAATTTATTGCTTGTAATGAAAAATCCTACAACTAATGACAAATATCCCAGATTTAAAAACCTCCTGAAATTGATGTGGCCTTTTCAAGTAACCAAATTGTCATTCTGGAAATGCCCAAGCTATTTAGTTTCAAACTAAGTCCACTTCAGTCCCTTGGGCATCGGTCATTTTTAAAATTAAATTGTCAGCCGTTAAAGCATTAAAATTCGTATAAGACCTATTTTCTGAACAGTAATTTACAAAACATTTTCCAACCCACTGTTTATTTATGTTTCATGACTTAGTTTTGGCCAATATCCTTTGGTGTCTCTTTGGTTTATAGTCTGATGATTCTGTAAATAAGGGTTTTCAGCTGAAGAGGGAGAGAAAGAAAGAACTGATAAATCATGTAAACTACTATGAGATTCAGGGCCTCTGTAACACGGTTTTTTCCCAATAACTTTTTATCTATGCATTTCATAAATATAACGTTTATTCAGAATACACATTATATCTACACATAAATTTTGACTGTATTCTTTATTACGTAGGTTGAATAAATTTGGTATTTATAATGTAAAAGTTACTTTTTTTGAAGATGGGCCAACTTACTCAGAAAAAGGTTTCGAACACACTCGTTACGTAACTTATGACAGCATTTCTTCCCTCTTTCTCGATGGATGATTGGCTATACGTAACGAAGATAGACCTCTGGCAACAATGACATAAAAATGTAAATACAAGCAAAGCAGTACACCTTTATGAACTCCGAAACTTCTACACTGATAATTGTCATAATGAACAAACCAACAAAATATGTTAATAGATACAAAAACATTTCGATTATTAGTCTAATTCCCGAAATAAGTTTCCTAAGAAATTACAGTCTACTTTATAGGTCACAATCAGATTGACAAGATGTAGGGAATAGTTGGTAATTTTCAAAAACATAGTAGACAAGCTTGATTTGATCACTGCTATATCCAATGTCAAGCAATTTTTATTTATTGGCTATCTACCAATTTACTGAAAAAAATAGCCGGTACCGTATTTTGGCTTTAAACCTTTACCAATAATTATCGTCAGAATGATGACTTCATGAGGCTCCACCCACTTTGGCCTCGTTATAATTCAGGATAACACTGAAGGCTATCATGGGCATTGTTGGATTAGAAAATTTAACTTGTGGCTATAAAAACTCATTTCTCGAGCAGTTGTAAGAAATGCTAAATGATCCTCAAGGATCCCAGCTATTACTATAGTAGTATTGCTACGCTAGCACCCCACCCACATCTATGTATCGTTCCGCATCCATAAAGTCTTTATATCCGACACGTCGTACGGCCTAAGAAAAAGAAAAAAAATATCGGATGATCTGTTGGTCTGCTGAAGCTTGTATTTAATTTGGATAAAAATATTATTTTAACAAAAATAGTTATATAAAGGCTGATTACAAAGGATGTCTCTCTTTCTCTTTCTCTCTTGGTGGCATAGTGAATAGTTAATGGAAATGTTCAAAATCCTGAATGACATTACAAGTATTATAATCACGTTACACTAAATACAAAATAAGACCATAAACATTGGATTTAAACTATAAACTGAATAATTACCTATTCAGGCTATAGTAAGTATGGCCAAAGGCTTTCTCTTGACTGTATAAAGTTACAAGTCATAAGACAAATGCAGTTTTGCAACCACGGGGAAAATTCCAAATCCTGTTAGCCATTCTTGACTGCTATGGGTTTCAGGGCCGATGGAACAAGGTGAATGAAGTTTCTGACTGGCGGATGGGCGGGGCAACATTCGTAAAACGATGTTTACCTTGCTTACGTAATGAATATTTTTCGATTCTTGGCTCGTAATCATGGCGTCGGCTAGAAAATTTTTACTCTATAAAAATTAAAACTATCGGGTTTAGGTTATTGATAATGCTGACACAATTTGTGTGTGGTTGTAAAATATACATATGTCAACTTTCAGCTACATCCAATGCTTTGATAAGGAGCAAAGTCCAAAAAACCGTGTTACAGAGGCCCCGAATCTCATAGTAAAGCTTGTCAAAAGTGAGAATCTTACAAGCAACATATCTCATTTCCAGACTCCAAATTGTTTTCTATTCAAATAATATCACGCCCAGGTTTTGCTCAGTGTCTCAAATTTTTGTAATAATGTAAATGAATTAGCTTACCTTGAGGTTAGTTGCTAATGATGGCTTCATTTTCCATAAAAATATGAGATACCAGTGGACTCCACTGGAAGGTTACCAAGTAAGTACTGTATAGCATCTTAGCCAGTACTGCCTCAATGGCCTGTAATCATTTAAATAAGTTAGTTCTCAGGATTAGTATAGAAATTGGGACTACCTTACCCTGTTCGCTAAAAAAGTTTCACACAAATTGCCTACGTTAACCCCATCTCAAGATACTTTTCTGCCAATGGTCACTATGGAAGGGAAACATTTAGAGAGATTTTTTGGGCACGCTTGGTTCCAATGGGGATACAGACTCTCTTATTTTTATTGATATACATCTGGCAAAGTCTAGGCTGGTTGGAGATTGTAAATAAAGTTCGGAATTTGCCAGTCTCCCTTATGCACACAGTACTTAGAACAAAAGTTTCTCTGACCCACATTGCATATAGAT
This sequence comes from Macrobrachium nipponense, assembly GCF_015104395.2. Lineage (NCBI taxonomy): Eukaryota > Metazoa > Arthropoda > Malacostraca > Decapoda > Palaemonidae > Macrobrachium > Macrobrachium nipponense. The sequence goes on along the minus strand of NC_087218.1, from coordinate 67,049,798 downwards.
GTATATATTACTCTTACTCTCATTGTGGCTGTGTTTGAGGCTGTACTTATGCTTTCATGGTTGAATGACTTGTTTGTGGTGTTTTCTTGCCCTTGTGTTGTTGGTGTGCATACTTGGCAGGATTGTGCCCCAGAAATCTCTTTTTCCTCTTACGGATGAACATAGACGATGCCCAGGAATGGATAGTGTGAGAGATTCATTGTGGCATCTGCCATTGGCCCTCATCATATTATTCAGCATGCAGAGGCCAAGAATAAGTCTTCCCAGTGGGACAGATATGGCTTCAGGAGGAGGAAAGCAAAGAGGATATCATCAGTATATGCAAATGGAAACACACGTTTATCTCCATACTTCCACTTGGTGTAGTTTCTAACCCATTCTCCATCCCTTACAATGCCAATCAAGGAAAATGTTTGACAAATCAAAGATGAGAGATTCATCCATTGCAATATCTGTTGCTGGTTCTCCTTCCTTAGTACCTGCTACCCCAACTCTCACAACAGAAATGAACTTGTTTCTAGAATTGTAGCAGAGTGTCCGACGTAAACCTTCCCCATCTTCTTTCTTTGATCACTGATGAGAGCACCCCACAGAGGAGCAGTGCCATCAGTGCACCTCACATGGTACACTATTTGCATTACTACAGGTTGCTTGCAAGGCTCCTTAGCTCAATAACTGTACCCTTTTCTTAGCCTTTTATTTTACATCCATAACCACTTCCTTTCCTCAGTCTTGCTACCCAAGCTCTCGGCTTAGTTAATTAATTACTTAATGCAACTGTGGGGTTTTCTCTTAGTTTCAACTTCAAGTCCCTGTACTTCATCTCCTTTATTTTTGGGACCTATTTATATTGTTGTCCCTCTTTTCTTCGTCCTATGCACTGTATGGGCAACAGTGTTTGGCTGTACAGCTTAAATTTCATAAATCAACCATCTGATGAGAGCAAAACCCTCAAACCCAGCCATGTTTGCTGTGATTCAGGCGCTGGACAGAGGGGACAAATACGTACCTCTTGCTACCTATGGAACATAGCCCGCAAGTCCTTGGAAACTTTCTCCTTGGACCCCATGGTGGCAGGGTAGAACAGTAAGTTGTGTAAATACATACCAACTTCCTATTGGATGGAATAATATATTGCCTAAGTATTGGGGTGAAAATGATTGGGTGTAAAGTGCGTGAATGATCACTTTACCTCCTATCTGCCTTCTAACTTCACAAATAGTGGAGAGAGGGGAATAGAGCATTCTATCTTACTGCAAGTGATCTTCTGCTACCGTCCAATTGGTTATCTCGGCATGGGGACCCATCAGCCGATATGATGTAGGGGCACAGGAGCCAGTTTCCCAAGCTCACTTAGTTGGGCAGGAAACTGACACTGAAAATGGCATATGAACAGCCCTAAATTTTAAGGCAATTCATCCCCCCTTAAACTACGTTTGCCCTTAAAAGGAAAAAATTGTAACCTCAAAGGAAAAAATGGCAAATTATTTAAAATTTGAATTTTTCATACATAAGCTACCTCATGTCTTCATATGTATACGTATTCTAATATCCACCACCCCAAATTTTTGTACTGCTAAAGAGAAACCTGCACAATATCTACTGTGTGTGCAGGTTTGTCACAACTCACATAGGAGACAACCAAATTCTGAAACCTCGTTTCCAAGTTTAAACCAGTCAAGTACATCCATATCAAGACTGAGGTTTCTGTATCTAGGAAAATACAAATTATCCTAAAAATTTGCCACGTTTTATACATTTCCTATAACATTAACCCTCTTACGCCGATTGGACGTATTAAACGTCGAGTCAAAATGTCTCCCGTATGCCGATTGGACGTATCATACGTCGGCTCAAAAAAGTTTTTTTAAAAATTCGCGCCTTGGGGGATGCTGGGAGTTCACGGATCAAGGCGTTGTTTTGTTTACAATTGCTACGCAGGCGCGCAAGCGCGAATTTCTTTCTTATCGCACTAAAAAGTATCAGTGACACATCTCGGAAATTATTTCGTCACTTTGACATAATTATTGCACCATTTTAAATTATCCTTTACATGAAGTATTATATATGAAAATGTGCGCAATTTCATGCACAATACAACTAAAAAATACTCATGATTGTAGCTTTTATCAATTTTGAAATATTTTCATATAAATAACGATAAGTGCAAAAATTTCAACCTTCGGTCAACTTTGACTCTACAGAAATGGTCGAGAAACGCAATTGTAAGCTAAAATTCTTATATTATAGTAATATTCAATCATTTGCCTTCATTTTGCAACAAATTGGACGTCTCTAGCACAATATTTCGATTTATGGTGAATTTATGAAAAAACGTTTTCCTTACGTTCGTGCGATAACTCTTCCGATAAATTTTTTCGTGCGATTGTCCTAATGTTTGCACCCTTTTAAATTTGCCGTTACATAAAGTTTTATATATGGAAATGTGCGCAATTTCATGCACAATACAACAAAAAAAACACATGGTTGTAGCTTTTATCAGTTTTGAAATATTTTCATATAAATAACGTTAAGTGCAAAAATTTCAACTTTCGGTCAGCTTTGACTCTACCGAAATGGTCGAAAAACGCAATTGTAAGCTAAAAATCTTATATTCTAGTAATATTCAATCATTTACCTTCATTTTGCAACGACTTGGAAGTCTCTAGCACAATATTTCGATTTATGGTGAATTTATGAAAAAAAAAAAAATTACGTTCGCGCGGTAACTCTTCCGAAAAAATCAGAATTTTTTTTTGCAATTGTCGAAATGTTTGCACCATTTAAAATTAGCTGTTACATAAAGTTTTATATATGAAAATGTGCGCAATTTCATGTAGAATACAACTAAAAATGATTGAAGGTTGTAGCTTTTCTCTTTTTTCGAAATATTTGCATATAAATCACGATAAATAGAAAAAAACCACGTTCGGTCAAATTTGACTCTACCGAAATAGTTGAAAAACGCAATTGTAAGCTAAAACTCTTACGACCTAGAAATATTCCGTCATTTTTCTTCATTTTGAAACAAATTTGAAGTCTCTAAAACAATATTGTGATTTATGGTGAATTTTTGAAAAATATATTTACCTTCACTCCGCGCGCCGATTCGCGGCCGCAAGTCTCCGAAATACGTACATGGCATTATCCTAATATTTGCTCCTTTTCATATTAGCCTTTTTATAGAGTTTCATATATCAAAATGTGCGCAAATTCATGAAGAATACAATAAAAAAAATTGAAGGTTGTAGCTTTTTCCATCTTCGAAATATGTGCATATGAAAAAATATATATATTAAAATTTCGACATTCGGTCAAATTTAACTCGTCCGAAATGGTCGAAATCTGCAATTCTAATCTAAAACTCTTACAGTATCGTAATATTCAATCATTTGTCTTAATTTTGAAACAAATTGGAAGTCTCTAGAACATTATTTAGAATTACGGTGAATTTTTGAAAAAAATATTTTTTTGCGTCCGCGCGTTACGAATTCGTACATCATTTTGTGATAATATTTTTCCGGTGTTACTTTTATTGTTTTACAATGTATTATATATCAAAATGATTGCAATTTAGTGTAAAATACAACGCAAAAAAAAGTAACTGGTTAGCTTTGACCGTTTTCTGCACAGCGTGATTTGAATACAATTATGTATGAATTTTTTTTTTTTCGCTACCATATATCGCATTATTTACATATGATAATGATATTATTTTTCATTTCTGATGGTTGCATTCTAAACTTCAGGCAATGAAAAAAAAAAGGAGCCAAAAATGAACTCTTAATCTTCAAAAGTACGCGCGCTGTAATTTTTTGAAAAAATTATTTTTTCCACTTCCGCGCTCACTCCAAACCAGGCCCGGCATACGGGAGACGTTTTGATTTTTAGGGCTCCGGCGTAAGAGGGTTAAGTTAGATGCAACTGCAGACAAAATGCCTATTCTTTTCTTCAAGTATGCAATTCCTTTGGGGTTGTCCTTGGCCATCAAGGCTCTAAAATTTTCTCCTTTTCTTCAATGCAGAACATTATTAATCAGTACTTCACTTATTATCGTTGTGTATATTGTGTATACGTATAGTACTACAAATGATAGGTTGGGAACCTCAATTTTATCATTTGCATTCATAATACTTCATTCATAATACTAATTGTTTAAGGTGCAATCGATACCATTTGCTGTCAACCCGGAAGAAAGTGTTCACAAAGGCTGAAATGCTCAAGCAAGCTGTCAAAATGGTAAAATAAAAAAAGGCAGCCATGAAAAACCCATCCTGTGTCTTCATTCAAGATTTTAGATTGAAATAGACTTAATTTCGCACAACAGAAAAGATGCATATTCAGTAACTAGTGAAGTGCTTTTACAAGAACATAAGAACACATTAAAATGCCATTCTGCTTGCTTATAAAGGTATGTTGAGCCCAACATCAATCGCTCCTATAGAGTTAGAAGACATTACTAAATTTTGTGTAACAGAGAAACACTTTAAACCACTTGTGAAAGATGTATTCATGTATTACAATTTGTTAAGTGCCAAAGTTATGATAATTATTCTAATTGTACCTTTCAATACTAGGATCACAAACACATTAGTCACTTTGTACCCATTTTCTATGTTACAAAAGGTGATATTAAACATTTTGCATTAGAAGAGCACGCCCTACCATTGTCATTTTTCACTGATAAACAATTTAATATTAAAGAGTGCATATTATTAAAAGAAGAGGAATTTATATGTAAATTTGATAGTCTGTACGAAAATACTCATAGCCATGTATCCAAGAAATTTTGATAAATCAAAATCAAGAAAATGATATATGTACAATGACAGACTATGATAAACCTTTTGAAACACTGATAATTGATCAAGAAATGTTTGTATTTTCACTAAATACTGTTGTAGCTAAAATTAAATGTAATAATGTGTCAACAGTAAAGGGATTTTAATGTAGGAAAAATCTATTTCTGGGCGAAGGGCCCGTGTCGCCCAGTGAAATAGGTGCCTTTAGCACTATTTCTAAGGTAAAATATTGTTATAATACCAGAGAACCGCTAAATTGGAAATGCCAGAATATTCTGGCTCGCTCACCTTTATTAAAAGGCGTTGGTATGGTTTCTGGGGCGAGCGAAACCACTACCACGGGTCCTTCTCCAATTAGCCTCTCCTACATAAAAAAAACCTCAAGAATAGGGGAGCCGACTTACATCATGTCAACTGATACTAGCTAACCATTTGTATATGAACTTAATTGTCTTACAACATATGTATTCAACAAACATGTGCCATATAAAAATTACTCATATAAGATACAAGAATTAAAATTGTCTCAATTAAATTAATGAAACTTGAAAAATTGAACTATGTTGATGACTACTTTTATTCTTAAGATAATGTATCCCCAATTTTATCTTTAGTAAATCTAGTGGTAATAGAAGTAGTAGTTGTTTTATTTATCATAACTAGCAAACTTACCCATCTACGATGGGTGATAAAATACGGGTGCAGAAGTGAAAAATTTATATGTACTATTTGTTCAGCAATATTAAAATAAGGGCGATTTTTATACATACCTACTACAGAACCTCTTTGTACACAATATTATCAGTTTGTCCACAACTTAATTTTAAGTTGGCAGAGTCAGTTGCTCTGCTCATCGCCACATACAGTTGGCCATGCGTGAACATGGGTGACGGCAGAAACACACCAACACGATCCAAAGTCTGGCCCTGCGACTTGTTTGCAGTGAATGAGAAGGCCAGGTTGATGAGAAACTGCCTGCGCCGAAACTGGAACGGAAACTGGTTGTCCGAAGGCATCAGAGGAATCCGGGGGATGAACAGACGTTTGCCGGTGTGAGGGCCCGTTGCTATCACTGCTTCAATGACGTGGGAGTTTAGCTCCATAATGGTGTACCTCGCTCCATTGCAATGTCCATTGGCAGGATCGAAATTCCGAAGCAACATTACCGGGCAGTACTTCTTCAACGTTATTTTGAGCACTGGCAGTCCCAATGGATTTAAGTTATTCAAAAAATCTTGCGGATATTGATGATAATTTTCATCTTCTATTGTGTCCTAGCTGAAATATTCGCGACTTTCTCCGGGGAAGTTGTACAGAAATTATGTATGAAAATTCGTAAAGTAACCAAGTCTACGGGAATAACCAGCCTTGTTTCACGGCCAGAAACAGCTCCGTTTCAGGGAATCCCTTCTCACCCCCACCCCCCTACAAAGGAGGGGGGGGGGGGTAGGTTGGATGAAACCCCATTACAAACCATCTTAGGGGTCCCCACCATAACCCTGCCAAGTTTCATGCCCATCTGACCAGCCGTTTGGCCGTGATTGAATGACAGACAGACAGACAGACATTACACCCATTATAGTATGATAGTAAGGAAATTTATCATTGATAAAATACAGGGGATACTGACAGAAATTAAAAGGAATGAATCATGACTGACAATTTATATTAACATTGTTTTTTACTTTATAATAATTTAATATGCTTATTTTTTACTTGAAAATTAATTTGATATGCTTCTATTTTTTTCCATTATTGGGGAAAGATTTTTTTAGAATTGTGTCCATTATTACCAATTGTTGCCAAATTTAGTTATTGTTATGTCCATTGTTATCGTATATATTCAATTAAAACATTGAGGACAATGTATGGTGGTTGCAGAGTGATTTAATGTTAGGAAAATATCGTAGATATAAAAAAAGAGAAAAAGAGAAGAGAGAGAGAGAGAGAGAGAGAGAGAGAGAGAGAGAGAGAGAGAGAGAGAGAGAGAGAGAGAGAGAGAGAGAGAGAGAGAGAGAGAGAGAGAGAGAGAGAGAGTTGCGCCAAAGTGTCTCTCGTAATAACCCAAACAAGTGAAGTGTTTATCGAACTGGAGGCCATTAAATAAATGCATTCGTTCCTTTATTGAAATAACCCTTCAACTCTCACCGGAACTACGACATTTCTGGTGACGTCATTAGTTACACCCAACGAAAGAGGCGTTAGAATTAATTTCCGCCCAAACAGGTGGTACAAATGACGTGATCAACCAATGAAAGAAACCAGAAGGCAGCGACAGAAAAAAAAAAAAAGACCTTCCCACTTTTAGGAGGGACATCTCTTTGGAGGATGTCTACTGAGAAGCAGAGGAAGCAGAGAAGGAACAGAGCATCCAGAGGGTGAGGTTGTGTACCTCACCTACCGTGGGGAAGAAAGGCTTCAAACATCAACACTTAGCCTCTACCCTCAACATCTCAGTACAATCTAAATTTGTATGTTTTCTTATACTTGTGTATGTATCACTAGTGTGAATGAAGTAAGAAAAACTTCGTTGTGTCTTTCTAAGCATCCTCAGACTTAATAAAGATCCAGAGAATCTACAATGAAATATAAAGAGACTACAATACACTGGTGGTCACGATGTAAATATAAATAGAAAAGGAACAAATATATAAAAAAAGTTCTTTACTCTATCTTAAAATTCCTGTATCTTCAACTTAATGGAAATAGCCTTTTCAGACTTTTTTTAGGCTTTCGTAACACCCCCTCAACAGCACGTAGTTTGTAAGCTTACCCCCAAGGAAGTGAAAAACAGTTCTAATAGAAAGGTGAAAGGCTACAGGAAAATTACGCACCTCATCCATAAAATGCTGATCTAACGTGTGCAAATGACCTAGATTTTCAAGAAACTGACTCATTCATTTCCCATGTTTTCCATGCAGTATAAATAGGACCTATCTAATACACAAGATAGGGACTGGTAAACTATTATGTACTACTCGTTATCTGCCCCAAACACAAGGAATAAAAAATAAGAATGATTGATAATCCAATAAGAAGCACGAGACCTTTTTAAAAGTCTTTTATGAGCTTAGGAAAACTGGAAACAGAACGAGCCGCTGAAGACTTGCATGAAGAAGCAATAGTCATAAACCAAGCAGTCCAGGCATTATTGAATTGCCCTAAGTTCTTTCATAAACCACTAAATCTGGATGGCAACCAACATAACTGGGGTTTCTTGCTTACTACTAATGTTAGACTTAAAACCTACCAGCAGAGGTACAAACAAACTAGAAAAGCACGATCTCTCACGAAACTTCAATCTCCAGTAAGCAGATATAAAGAGTCACTAAGGAATTCAATGTTTTTACCTTTATTAGCTGAGAGTCTTCTCTTATTAATTTTGTATGACAACCACTCAGACTTTTTCTGTTTCATCAGTGATGCAGCCAGACAACTTTTTTCTCATTACTTACAGTCTGGATAAACCATCGTCACTCTCGTTATGGAAATGTCGCTACTACAAGTCGGAATATAAAAAACTCATGCCATTGGTCAATTCCACTTGACATTCTCAGCATTATCACTTAATATAACCATGTCAGAAAATAAATGTATTTTGGCAGTGAAGGAGAACCAATTGTCCTAAATTACTACTATAGAAGTTTAATGTTGCTGACCTTACTTAAAAGCACGATAAAATAGGAAAAAATTAAAAATATTACCAAAACTAATATTGTTACTGTAATAGGAAAGACTTAAAACAAAAAATTGTCACGTATGCAAGCATGCTATATAACATCGTCGGCGGTAGACGCTTTCAATTCAAAGCTATTGCACAGCATTGCATCATACTTAAATATTAAAAGTGTATCCAATTACTAATTCATTAGTATCGAGTCCAACACAGGCTTCGATACTGTAAATTCTCCCTCGTGGTTTGTTGGATATGATTCCTTATTGCATATTGAGTTCCGATGCTCACTTTTGTCATGATTCGATTAAATACGCTTTGTATAATTTCTATTCTACTAGAGCCTTCTTCAGTGTAGCAAAAGACCAGATCAGACATCAGCGATTTGACCCAAAGACCGTTGTAATGGCTTGTTTTTGCATCAGTCGCGAGCAGTCGTGGACCTGGGGCAAAAAAAAAATAAATAAATAAATAAATAAAATAAAAAATCAGCAGATTACAACAACAGCATGATGTACGCAATGTACAATTACGACAGCATTATGTACGCCGAGATGAGATTCAGGACATACCTAGTCGTACACGGATGTCGCAGATGATCTAGACCACACCCACTGTTAACGGTTTTTTGGTGACAGCGACTGACGTAAAGGCAATTACGTCATACATCAGTCAATTACGACATTCTTGATGCAGAGACTTATTACGACATACGTAAACGGTGTCGTGAACGTGTTGGAATATATATACGTATTAAGTGGGTGATTGGAATTTGGCACTCATTCTCATTCCAGGAGCTGACAAGAGTGACAAACAGACAACTGGCAATTGAAACTCCAGAACTGTACCGGAATTTTTACCAGGTTTACAAAGGAGCTTTTCAATGAAATTGTTGAACGTGTTTCACCCTACATCAACAAAAAATTCACATTTTGGAGAAGACCCATTGAGCCAGGCCTGCTTGTCGCAATTACCCCTAATTCTTTGCAACTGGAGAATCCTACCAGAGCCTGTACTTCCAATTCCAAGTAGGTACCAATACAATCTGCGGTATTGTGCCGGAAACTTGTAGGTCCATAGTTTGTTTTGTTTGTATGGTGTTTCTACATTGCATGGAAACACCATGTCGAGAGTGAACTTCTATCACCAGAAATACACATCTCTAACACCTCAATGAAATGCCCGAGAATCGAACTCGCGGCCACATAGGTGGCAGGTCAAGACCATATCGATCACATCACTGAGGCGCTTGTAGGTCCATAGTGACTCCGTATGAAGACGAGGTGGTGCAGTTACCTACGAGGCCAGAGCAATGGAAGGAAGTAGCCGTGGTTTTGAAGAAAGCTGGAATTTCCCACATCCCCCCTTGGAGCAATAGGCGGGAAACACATCAGAATCCAGAACTCAGTGAAAGGAGGAACCCATTACAACAACTATAAGAAATTTTACTCGATAATCCTGTTTGGAGTTGTTGACACTGACAAGTTCATGTACATCGATGTAGATGCCATTGGTTCAGAGTCTAATGGTGGTGTCTGCCAAGATACAGCTGTGTCAAGTGCTTGATTAGAATGAAGCCAATTTGCCTGCTCCTGAAAGACTGCCCAAAGAGACTGAATATAAACCCCCAGTCATCCATTTCCTCTTGCAAATGACTCTTTCGCTCTGAAGAATTATATAATGAAACCATGCACTGCACGAAACTGATCTGGCAGTACATGACCTCATCTTTAATTACAGACTGGGCAGCCGCAGGGCAAGAGGTACAGTGGAGAATGCCTTTGGCATACTAGCAAACAGGTAGATATTGTTCATAAACATTGTACTGTCTTTATTTGGTATGCTTGTTTAGAAGTATATTAATATGAAACTCCTTTTGTATACCATTGTTTTTCTACGGAAATACGTATTTAACATGAAATACCTTTTGTATACCATATCATAATTAAATCAATATTTTTCGTTTGTCTCCCATAGATTCAGTGTTTCACACCCTCATACATCTTTAGCATGACCGTATCGAGTCCGTGGTGTTGGCCATTTGTTTGTTGCATAAATTATTTTGATAAGAGCCTAATGCCGCGAATGAGGCAGATCAAGAACTCTGTGACACACGAGGCCATCCATACCTGTTCACTTGAGGTCTGATGAAACTTCACTCACCTAAGCCGTCCGAGAGGAACCAGGGCTTGCAAGGGTCAACGAGATCACCTTCCTGATTATTTTAACTCCCCTGCAGGCTCCGTTGATTGGCAAGATTCAGTGATATAAAAGAAGAAAGTAATAGAACATTCCTGTACATACTTTATAAAATTAAAAAGCTTAGTAAATACCAAAATGTTGACATTCTAAAATATGTTTTATATTATAACCCTCACATTTACTTGTATCCATATTTGACATTCTCAAAGTTTCTCTAGAAAAATGCAAAATTAAAATGTTATTTTTACTTAAAATAGAAAATGCCTTTTCATTTATTATACTTCAGAACATTCTAATAAATTGCATTGATCGCAATTAAGTCACTGACATATTTTTAAAGAAAAAACTCAAGAGTCTTGAATGTCAGAAATATTTATAATTACTATGTATATTTCATTTTAAGGTTGTTTTTGTGTGTCTTCATGTATATGAGAGATTCTACCCTAAGAGTATATTGAAATACTGAAAATCCTAAATCCCAAACATATGTTAATGAACACTATAAAAATAATGGCAGCTTTGGCTACTAAATTCTGCCCTTAAACTTATTTTTTATGGCTAGAAACTCACATCAAAATGTGGCTAATGTGCACCCATCTAAACAAATTGAGTGGTTGACAAGTACATCACGTATGTCTTAATGGACACCGTACGTCAAAATAGCTACTAAGGTCTGCTGTAATCGCATTACATCAGTTGAATGTGCATTAAGACACACCCTTGTACGTCGGCAGAGCTCTTGCGTAGGTCGGCATGACATGAAGACTTGACATTGTGGCTCGACCGCGACTACCTAGTGCAGCAGCTATGGTAGATTCACATCAACCGTGCATTTGATGTCTGGGCCAGTCCTTTACGATGCTCCTGATAGGCTGTTGTTAAGCTTAACCAATCACAGGGCTGGAAACTCCCAGTCTCTCTTGAGAGTTTACGCAGGCAGGATGTGTGTCCCGTCTCTCCTGAGGGATACGTCTTTCAAAAGTATCCCTCAGGAAGTCTGAACACATCCTGCCTGTGAGAACTCTCGAGAGAAATAGTTTCCAGCCCTGTGATCGGCTTATCAACAGCCAATCAGGAGCGTCGTAAGGGACTGGCCTAGACATCAAATGCACGGTTGACGTGAATCTACTATAGTTATCGCAGTCACACGAACTGCCTATTAAACATTAATTTAGAAAACAATATAGTGACTGATCACTGAGGAACTTAATATTCAAATTAGGGCTATTTGGGTTTTATTATATTTACAATTAAAATATTGCTAGCATATTGCATATGTAAAGATTACATTTCAAATACATATTCCATATGTATAAATACTCCAATGACCTAAGAGGTCACTGTTGAGGTAACAAGGAGTGTGATAACAGTTGATAAACAGGACGCAAGCTAGGCTGGATGTATTGAATCAGCAACGCCCTGGTTTGCATTTGCCTGTGATAATCAAATCCATGATTGTGTCAAAGAGGTCACAGTGCTTCGCCTGAGAACCTATTGACCTATAGCCCAGACGTCTACGTGACTTCCTCTCACATGTTCGTCTGTCTGTATGTTATGTATGCTGAGCTAAGCTGTGCTCTCCTATACTCTTGTAAATGCATTTGTAACTTAGAACTCTACTTTCCCTCCTAGAATCAGGTTCTCCTAACTACCTTCTTGCCTTTTACTCAAGAGATGTAGTTTTGCAAATATACCGTTGTTAAGTTATCATCATGAGTTTTGAAATATCTCCACCTTTATACTAAAAGAAGATTCTGACTTAGAAATTATCGTCACAATCGCTGACGAGGATGGGAAGTATGGGAAGTATACCACACAATACTTGCGTATCACATCACAGGTCTAAATAACCTCACAGTGCAGCCTCGTTATACAGGGCGTAGTACAAACATTTTGGTGGCAGCTTACCAGGTAGACGACAACGGAAGACAACATAGCTGGCTGCCCGGAATCGGACTAAACCACATCCTCCAAAGACTGACGAAATGTAAAATATTAGAAGACAACGAAGGCAAGAGAATCTTCAAGGCAACATAAGAAACGTCTCTCATTATTAATCATTAGAGAGGGTGTATCGTCATTACTGAGCGTCTCCAGCACTTCAAGAAACAAACCGGACGTGTCTGCAGCATAGGATCACCATGAATAAGACAACGGGAAACGAATCATTCAACAAACAAACACCACACGAGCAATACGCGCACCGAGAATTCGGGTCACTGCGGAAAAGCATCATTGAAAATCAAGGCCGTGACGTCACCTAAACAGCAAGATCTTCCTCTTATATACCAAAGCTAAGTACAATTCGTTATTTGTTCTGGTGTGTGACTTTGAGTGTTATCCTTACACAAGATCGATCGTTCATTATTCCTGGGGGTGAGTTATACGTTATTCTTAATCCTCCTTTCTTGCAGGAATCTATCTTCAACTTGGATTCTCGCCCAGCAGGCCTTTTTGTTTTATCTTTGTTGCTAATTTTTTTTTTCTTCCAGAAGTTCTCCAGAAATATCCTTATCATATTATCTGTTTTTAATCTTATCATTTTGGGGGACTCTGTTATTATCCGTAACACATTTTTTCTTATCTCATATTGCACATGCGTTTACGCAGTGGACGAGTGTACTCATATAGATATTTCGATAGGATCGCTAGGAATCGTGGTGATAAAAAAAAACAAAAGTCATGATGGCCACCACCGCACCAGTAACCCTGCATCCAACCCAGTTGTTACTTTGGTCAGTGCAAGGTCTGCAATTGCTCCCTTTCAAGGCCGAGTCAACGGGTTCTTGCCTCAAAGTGTCGAATCTTGGATCTCGTCAGTAGATGCTCATTTAAAAGCAAAATGCATCACTGACCCATCCATACAATTACAGGAAGCTAAAAGTTTCATTGACTTTGCTAAAGAAGATGCAGGTTCATACCTGAGGGGAGTCTCTTTCCAAGAGGCAGATACATGGGATGAATTTAAAATTAGATTACGTGCCATATGTGGCGGTGAAGAAGCCTTGGACTTAGTTTTAGCTTTGAGGAACATCCTTAATCTGGCCTCTATGACTCAGCTTAACGTTACTTAACGTTGCTGACCGGCTGAATGAATATAAGGATAGTTTGCTTACTTCCACTTGGGTTACGGGAAGGAACATGGCTGAGAAAGATTTTATTAGACTCACATATTTAACTTGCTTGACAGTTATGTTGCCGGAAGCCTTGGTACGCTGTTTTGATAAGAAACCATCGCCCGGCAGTACGGAGCTAGACGTATATAAACAAATTAAGAAACATATGTCTAAGTGCACAGATCTGGACCCCTTGCTTACTCAAGTTTTTGCAAAGAATGAAAGTAAACCACAGCAAGTAAATATTGTCAATAATAACGCAGCAAGGGTAACTTGTTTTAATTGTAAGCGAGCAGTGCATTTGCTTGCAGACTGCCGAACGCGTTATTGTTCCATTCATAACAGCTCCAGTCATTCTTACAATCGTTGCTTCTCTCATAAACCACAGCAACATAATGCTAAAACCACACAAACTGTTGCCAACAATAATAAGAAGAAGAATCCTCATTACTATAAGAAGAAACAGGCAAACAGTAACGCTGTTCAAAATCACAAACAAACAAATCGTGCTTCAGGAAATTCTGTTCCAAGGCCGTCGAACCCAAACTCACAGAGTCAGTCAAATTTTTCAGGTGTGCAAAGCAAACCAAATACCACGTAATTAACTCCAGCGGGGGAGAGAATGATGTTGGGTCATTCGTATCAACATCTTTTGAATCAAATAACAAATTTAATCATCTACAAGATCTATGCGAGACCCAGAATTTTCCTATGAACTACACGACCGAATCCAAAAAAACAGTGCAGGTTCCCGTAGACTTCCACCATATACATGCTATCATCTGTAAGGATGAATTACATCCTACGTTGCATGCCGTAAATTTAGAGCACCGACCCTTCACACTGTTTTTTGATTCCGGTAGTCCACGTAATTTCATGGATTTGCAGACTCATCACCTGTTGTTTTCGAACTTCCCTATTGAGAAGTCCGGAGTGAGGCTCTCGGGTATTGGAAATAATGAATTAAGTGTAGTAGGAGTAACTCATATTCAGCACAAGGTGGGTAAGCGCACGTTTACCGATACCTTTATCTTTGTACAAAACATTGATATGTATCCAGCTGTAATTATAGGATACCCGTCTATGGGCATTCAATACATTATCTTAGCCCCTGCCAAACACGGCGCGTATATCAAAGGAAAATTCTATAAATCTTCTAACGCCTTAAAATCAGTTTTGGACAAAAAAGAGACAAACAATCAAACAGTAACGTACATTGAGGAACCAATTACTTGTCTCATGAATCGTGACATTGTTCAAGCGACCCAACAGAATTCTCGCACACCCGTAATAGCAGCTTGCACACAAACTCTTAAGCCGAACTTACCTTCAAATATATTAGTACGTGTAAAGAAGACTTTGCTGGGATCTGAAATGTTAATCCTTTCCGTCACTCTGAAAATTAACGGACTGTCCGTAACACAAGCACTATACACTGTTGATTCACAGAAACAATTTAACATTGAAGTCTGCAATCATTTGAATACCACTCTAGTGATCCACAAAAATCAACACATCGGGGATGTAGAAGTTTATAAGTATCGCATTCTTACCGTTGCTGAAATTAATCACGCTCAATCAATTGTGGATGAATCCCTCTTACAATCTATTAAAAGTAAAATCAATAAAGACATTCAAGAAGAGGAGATTCAGCAGAAATTTTTTTATCTTTTAACTAAATATCATGAGGTTTTCTCCACTACCAAGGGATCTTTGGGAAAAACGGATGTCATTGAACACCAAATACGGCTAAAAGATAAGCATAAAGTCATCTATGTACCTTCGTACCGACTCCCTATGAAATTCCAGAATGAGATCAATGATGAAGTATAAAATGTTAGAAGAAGGAGTCATTAGGAAATCGAACAGCCCTTATAATTTCCCCTCAATCGTCGTACCGAAAAAAGATCGAACCTGGCGTATCTGCATAGATTTCCGTCGCTTAAATGAGGAAACTATTCCCGATTGATTCCCAGTGCCACGTACTGACGATATTTTATCCTTGTTAGGACAGAACAAATATTTCACCAGTTTGGACTTACTTAAAGGCTTTCACCAGATACTTTAGAAAAAGAGAGTATCCCATACACTGCCTTCAGCACAGCAAGGGGACATTATGAATTTTTACGTATGCCTTTTGGTTTACGTGCGCCCCAATTACATTCACCAGAATGATTAATAAAATGTTTGGAGACTTGTTAGGGGATACCCTACATGCCTATATGGACGACCTTGTAATCTTTTCTAATATCTTAGAAGAACATTTACGTAAACTAGAGCTAGTGCTACAGAGAATAAGGCAACATAATTTAAGAGTAAAGATAACTAAGTATGAATTTTTCAAAACAGAACTAGTCTATTAAGGTTTTACAGTGTCTAGTCAAGGTCTTAAGGTAGTCCACGATAAGGTGGCGGCTATCTGTAACTTTCTGATACCTACTAACGTCAAGGGGATACAGCAATTTTTAGGCTGTAGTGGGTATTACCGCCGTTTTATACGCAATTACCCAATTATAGCCACTCCTCTAACCGATCTTACAAAGAATGGTGTAGATTTTACATGGTCTGAAAAGCATCAACAGGCGTTCGATGCCTTGAAAGAGGAATTATGCTGTTCACCTATCTTAAAATTTCCTGACTTCAGTAAGGAATTCTTTATTGCAACTGACGCCTCAGACCAAGGGGTAGGAGGGGTACTGCTTCAGCAATATGACAAACAGTTCTTCCCTATAGCTTTTTATTCACATAAACTGAGACCTTCTGATAGTAAATATGCAGTACTAGACAAAGAAGGGCTAGCTATTGTTAACTCACTAGTGCATTTTAAGTTCATAATATACAGCTATCCTGTCAAGGTTCTTACTGACCATAAGCCCCTCACTGACTTCTTTAAAGGCTTTAGTCACGGTCCCAAAAGAACTCGGTGGCATATGATCATTCAAGACTTTGGCGCAAGGATAGGATATCTACCTGGGAAAGCAAATATCATTGGTGACGCATTATCACGCAACCCAGCGCCATCTTGTACAGAGCCATTAGCTGAACTAGTAGATATATCAACACCCGTGCCTATTGTTAAAACTTTATCTGAACAGGAAGACCCGGGTTGGAGCGCTGAACTAGTACAGACTGAACAAAGAAAAGATCAGCAGTTAAAGAAAATAATAGATGCTTTGAACGGGAATCCTAAGGAAAAGGAATATGTGAAGTATACACAGCAGAATTATATAATTAAGGATAATATTCTGTGTAGGTCCATGACAAGGAAAACTCGCAACATCCTGCAGGTGACTAACGACCAGGTAGTGGTTCCAGTCTTTTATACATGGTCATCCAGGGTTCTCTATCATGTCACAGAAAGCCATATCATTATTTTATTGGCATATGATGCTTACAGATATAAAAAAAAACACATAGCTAATTGTCGCACTTGTCAGGAAAACAAAGGACACACTAAGACACCTGTCAGCTTGGGTACTTATCCCGTGCCCAACCAACCCTTTGAAAGAGTACACTTAGATTTATTAACAGGGTTTTACGAGTCTGACCGAGGAAATAAGCACCTTTTAGTGATAACAGATGCCTTGACTCGATATACAGAATTGGTAGCACTAAAACCGCAATTGAATGCGCTAGGAAATTTTACGAGTGCTACATTTGTAAACATGGAATTCCACACATGATAATCTCTGACTTGGGTGGAGAATTCAATAATCATTTCCTTAACTCGTTGTGTGAATTCCTTTGCATTAAGAAAATAATACCATGATTTATCACCCAGAGTCTAATGGATTAGTTGAGAGGGTAAATAGGAAGGTGTTAAACGTATTACGTGTTACACTCGGGGGAATGGATCCCAACTGGGATATTGCCATATCTGCGGTTCTAAGTACTCTTACCCATTCATATCATGTATCTATCAAAATGTCACCGCACGAGGCATTGTACGGTACCCCAGCTAGGACACCTTTCCATGTATTTACGCCTACAACCCATTTATCAAATCCCCTACGGGATGTTATGGAAGCAAGTGTAAGCCGATATAATATACTTCGTAAGAATTTAGAAGAATCACAAATCATAATGAAAAGAAATCATTTTAAGATCGCTAAGCCAACTAAAACATATACAGTAGGCGACCAAGTCTATATACAAGTATATGTTCACAAGGGATTGAACTACAAGTTAACACCTAAGTTTGAAGGCCTGTTTAGCATTTTAAGAAATATTAACGGCCAACAGATTAAAAGTTCAAAACATATCTCAACCTACTGATGTGAGAATAATACCGTTGGCTCATGTTCGCAGTTAAGAAAAGGGGTAGAAAGAAAGAGAGAAGAATTTATGTATGCCTATATATGAAACATAACTAATAAAAAGTATCTATGAAACTTGCATGATAAAAGTATGTATATATAATATTTGTATGAAAATATTTTTTTTCTGTTTTGTATAGAAGTAGTTAATTCAAACATGAATTATTACATATATTTCACTAATTGCAGGTTTCCAACATGAAGCTTATATTGTTTGGAGTGGTATTGTTTGTTCAGACATTCTTGTCGTGTGGGAAGAGTGCTAAAACAACAAAAAATATAAATTTTACACATGGCTCTATAATTGAAAGGACCGAGGACGTTTTCATTACAGCAAGCAATATAGTTCTAGAAGTTGATTTGCGAGCGAATTTCTTGCCAGATGATGTCATTAACCTAAAAAGCGACTTGTCGCGGTTTGCCGAATCATTGAATCAGTTACATCAACGTCATTTTCCTTTTAATCCAGAGATTTCGCTAGCACAAACTTTAATTGTTGCAGAAATGTTATCATTCGACTTGCAAAACAAAACTGCTGAAGCAGAATGTCTGGCTCGTGATCTGCTTATGTGGACCGTGAGACACAGTAGCCTAGAATTACGTAACCCGTTCATATTTGCTGCGCTCAATGTCTTCGGGTCTGTTGCAAGTTTAGGTTTAGGAATTTCAAATCGTCTTAAAATTAATGATCAGAATAAGAGAATTGAATTTTTGCAACATAAAAATGAATTAGTTTTTTCCGAACTTCGTAAACAATTATCATCAATTAATCAACTTATGACTTTGGTGAACAAACATTCTAGTAATATCAATCAGATGATGGAGGTGCAACACTTGCTTGCAACATTAGCGTATTACAGTTCTAAGGTAGACCATATCCGTACAAAAATTTCACTTTTTATTGAAAAATCAAGACTATGTGGAAGCTATCACGCTAGCTACAAAGGGTGTTCTGTCGCCACATCTGCCTATCAAAGATTTAACATTAACTTGAGTGAACAGACTAGAGAAACTGGGTTATGTTCCTTTGTTAGACGTGCACGAGATAGAATTTTATTATAGCTTAATATCAGTAAGTGTTGAGAATTACAGGATCATGATTACCATTCCTTTTAATTCTTCTAATGCATGGCAATCTTACAAAATTGCACCATTTCCAACTTTCAAGACGAATATCTCATTACCAGTAATATCTAATCTGACGGTACATGTATTGATTTCCCCTAATAAGGAAACATTTACGGTTATCAGAGACCTGGATAGGTTCACTCACTGTTCAGATGCCATGGGTAATAAAGTTTGTACAGCTGACTCCATTGAATTCCACCATATATCAGGTGATTCATGTGATTTAGGTCTAGTGCTAAACGGCTCTCTCTCTCACACACATGAATGATGTCTGAAACAACTTTACCCTTTTGACGAGTATAAGTTCACTTACAGGCTGAATAACGGATCGTGGATACGATACGACAGAGCAGGGTATCACGTCGCTTGCCCGGACGGATCAATGGCCTCTTCACGGATGTTCGTCGCTGTGGACGGCTGCAGTGGAGTCTCACCCAACTACATGGTCCGTGGAGTAAGCACCATCATAAGGGAACGAGCTTACTTCGCGAATTTTTCTTGGTCAAGTACCATCATCCCAGCTTTACCCCTTCCATACAACGCGAAAGTGGCCCATCAACTATCCAAATTGTCTGGTATGGACCACACTTCAAGGGCTTACCCTGTCCCCGAGAACCTACGGTTCTACACGCTGCTGGCTGTGACGTGCGTGTTGGTGGTGGTTCTCATCACCGCTAACGTAATTGCTTGGCGTAGGTTGAGGCAAACAAGAATGGATCATCAACAGAACGTCGTACCCCATCCTGACACTTACCCGTTTGCCCTAAAGGTATTTAACTTTAGAGCCACTTGAAACTGGCCATTTCATTTGACTCGGGGGGAAGTGTTTGGAATTGTGATTTGTGTGAAAAGCGGTTTGAACGCTGGCTAAATGTGTAACAGGTACCTCCGTGACATTGCATTCCATATGTAAAGTATGAAAAGCTTAATTATCATTTATCATTCAATATATCTGGTAGCGCACCTAATAAAATCAGGAATCTATATGATGTGCACACTTATCTGAATTTATTTGAATAATTATATACATATATATAAATTAATCAGGAAGCAACTATTCTTAAACAGTTGCCTATTATCTTACTTGAATCGTTTTATACATGTATATGCTAATCAGGTAGCACCTACTCTTAATCAGTTACCTTTT
>NC_087218.1:66989573-67028914 GCF_015104395.2 Macrobrachium nipponense | reverse complement strand
CTCAATATGGCCATTGCATTACATACCTGTGGAGAATACAGCGAAAGGAATCTGTATTGCTCGAGGTATCGTTTCGCTAATCAAGCAGTTCCTAGGATGAAATGTGAATTCCTTTGTAGAAAAATGATCTCTGCCAAGGAACTATTCATCTTTGCAAGGATGCTTCCGTTATTCAAAAACGTTCAAATGACGCTATTCTCCCTGCAAGTTGTGGTTGGTTGGATAACACTGCTCGGCCCGGCGGGGATAGAGGGTCATAAAAAAAACTAATGTTGGCAAAGTTACGCTTTCGGTAGTATGTTGTTGTTGGAGGTCATTTAAAATACTTGAGTACCTTTTCATAACGCGAGCTTCGTCAAATCAAATTGTCTAGTTTGTAGGTAGCCAAGGAGGCTTAATTAGGATGGTAGTAACGTCAGTGCACCTCTTGCTGTGCACGGTAAGCATTACTGTACTTAAAGATTCCTTACAGCGTCCCTTCGGCCCTTAGCTGCAACTCCTTTTATTCATTTTACCGTACTTCCGTTCATACTCACTCTCTTCCATCTTTCTTTCCACCCTCTCCTAACAAATATTTCCTAGTACAACTGGAAGGTTTTCGTCCTGTTACACCTTTCAAACCTTTCTACTATAAATTTCCGTTTCAGCGCTGAACGACCTTCATAGGTTCTACCGCTTGGCCTTATGCCTAAATTCTATATTGTAATCTAAATTAGGATGGGAGTGTCCTAATTGTGTGGGATTTCATTCATCACCAGCCTGGCTGCATAGGTAACTAAACCGTGTAACTAACTACTTCAGCTGTTAATACTCTTGATAGGGCTGTAGAGACTGGAAGAGGTCTAATTTCTTTGCTTTTTTTATTTCACTACTAGACATAATACTCGTCAAATGTTATGAACGCTACAGTTCTGAGGTGGTAATGGCCCATTTCCACTTCATTTAGTATTTTATTCTTAAAACGAGACGGTTATCAGTCGGTAGAATTTGTTTCCTAACGCTGTTATCAAGTGGGAAGCTTTTATAGTTTCGTAATGATCCTGTTAATAAACGTCGTTCCATCTTCATTTAGCTTCAGTCGTTTCATATTCTCCCAACTCTGCCCTTTATTGTTTCATTACTGGGGTCATTAAGTCTTCAGTGTTGTTAATTTGTTAATACTTTTATTTGTTCTCTAAAAGTGTACCAGATAAGTAACCCCTTGAAATCTTAAGCGTCGTGTGGTACTGTTGTACATTTATCGTGGTAGATATTTATCGTGGTAGATATATTAATTGAGCGCTACAGTTTTTTTTTCTTCTTTTCTTTTCTTTTTACTAACTGGTCTTAGGAGGAGATATGACTCCGTCCAGAAAGTTCACCGAGCTTTCAGCAGTTCTCGATCGGAAGGGAAAATGAGATATCGGTAAATAAATGAGATTCTAAATTTTAGTTTTATCTTTTATTCTAGAAAACTAAGCACATACTACTTAATTACTCTTCGGGAAGTAATATTTTCCAAGCCTCATGATTATAATTTTGTACAAATCGACTACTAAAATATTTATCACTGATACTAGGCGTCATAGGGAATTAGTTTATACGTCGCAATATACTTTTTGGGCACAGATCAACATTATTGGTACCAATTTTTGCCTAACATTCTGGGAGGATTATTTTATTTTCTCATGTTAAACCACTGAACCTGAAGCGGGTTGTTGAAATTGTTTGCAACAATATCAGCTTCCATGTTGTATTTTCTTGTAAAATGTGTTTTTCTTATAAAAAAAAAAAAACTATGCCGATCACGAACGTTAAAGATGAGCTCCTCTCCTGCCTAAACTAACAAACTGCTTTTTAGTAATAAGCCAACCACACTGTTTATTCATCAAAAGGAGATCATATTCACGAAACACAAACACACTGTACGTTCAGCACACCTGCGCATTAACACACACATGATTATATAGAGAGCGCCTCAGTGGCGTGGTTGGTATGGTATTAGCGTCCCACCTCGGTGGTCGCGGGTTCGATTCTCGGCCATTCCATTGAGGAGCGAGAGATGTGTATTTCTGGTGATAGAAGTTCACTCTCGACGTGGTTCGGAAGTCACGTAAAGCCCACGTAAAGCCGTTGGTCCCGTTGCTGAATAACCACTGGTTCCATGCAACGTAAAAGCACCATACAAACAAACAAAATGATTATATAGAGAAACCATATTAATTTCCTTTGGAGGAGGCCGAGGGCAAGGGTATTAAGGCCTCGCCATTTGTACTTTTTTTTTTTTTTTTTTTTTTTTTTTTTTTTTTTTTTTTTTTTTTTTTTTTTTTTTTTTTTTTTTTTTTTTTTTTTTTTTTTTTCATTTTGTTCCTTCACGACCAAGCTTAATGCTTAGGTTTCTTTAAAAATGTATGTGAATTAAGTGTGAAGCTCTGTGCGGTTGAGGATTTCAAAACCGAATTAGGGTATTGAGACTAGCTGGAGAGTTGAATGATTAATCACGAGTAAACAATGCTGGGAGACGTAAATGAATCGAAGAATTTTAGCCCTAACTGGTCTTCCAAATCGATTTATGCCTGAGAGGATGAGAAATTACTCTAATCCCGTTGAGTGCGCAAGCCTATTCTATTATTAAAATCCAATTAGTTTTTGTTTTGATATCCAACCAGTACTCTGTAACAGCCTACAAAGTAAACACATCGTGTAGAATCCTATATATTACTGCTAAACAAGAGTTATGTGCTAGCAGGCGTTGTTTGAAAGTGTTTATGTTTTATTTTGTTAAATTATTTTTTAATAGCGTTCTTGTCACAGGATAGAGATATTATCTTCCTTTATAATTTGATATAATGAGTGTTTGTCATGTATAGACTTGCAATCAGATATGTAAATCTTATGTCAATATTACATTGATCGTCTGAACCTTCTATCACGATTGATGCAACTTTGTTCTTCGGTTATGTATAGTTTAGCAATTTTATAACTTTTCGGTTACTGTAGATTGCCAGTGAAAACCCTATTACACTTTTTGTGTATACTATACCTGAACAGTACAAGTCGGCACTAAAATATTTCGAATGGACCAATGCTTTCCTGTGTAACAAAAAAAATTTTTAATTTTTGTTTCAATAACTGTAACTTTGCAGGAATAATATAGGATCGAAGAAGCATTCATACTTTCTAAATGATCTACATTCCTTTATCGAATCAATATAAAATTCCTTTAAGGAAAAATGTAATAAAAATTAGTGTGATGCTACAAGAATTTCAGATGAGATGCTGGTATTGATAAATGCAGCGAGATATCATGTTAAGGACACAATCTTCAATGGGATCCCAAGTACAAGAAAATAGGAATCGTGGAATGGACGAAGGCAGAACTCCGCAACATAGATAAGAAAACCAGGAAACATATGACAATACACAAAGCACTACACCCAAGAGCAAATACGGACAGACTATACATAACACGAAAGGAAGGAGGGAGAGGACTACTAAGTATAGAGGACTGCGATAACATCGAGAACAGAGCACTGGGGCAATATCTGAAAACCAGTGAAGACGTGTGGCTAAAGAGTGCATGGGAAGAAGGACTAATAAAAGTAGACGAAGACCCAGAAATATACAGAGACAGCACAATGACAAACAGAACAGAGGACTGGCACAACAAACCAATGCACGGACAATACATGAGACAGACTAAAGAACTAGTCAGCGATGACACATGGCAATGGCTACAGAGGGGAGAGCTAAAGAAGGAAACTGAAGGAATAATAACAGCGGCACAAGATCAGGCCCTAAGAACCAGATATGTTCAAAATACGATAGACGGAAATAACATCTCTCCCATATGTAGGAAGTGCAATGCGAAAAATGAAACCATAAACCACATAGCAAGCGAATGCCCGGCACTTGCACAGAACCAGTACAAAAAGAGGCATGATTCAGTGGCAAAAGCCCTCCACTGGAGCCTGTATAAGAAACATCAGCTACCTTGCAGTAATAAGTGGTACGAGCACCAACCTGAGGGAGTGATAGAAAACGATCAGGCAAAGATCCTCTGGGACTATGGTATCAGAACAGATAGGGTGATACATGCAAATAGACCAGACGTGACGTTGATTGACAAAGTCAAAAAGAAAGTATCACTCATTGATGTCGCAATACCACGGGACACCAGAGTTGAAGAGAAAGAGAGGGAAAAAATGGATAAGTATCAAGATCTGAAAATAGAAATAAGAAGGATATGGGATATGCCAGTGGAAACTGTACACATAATCATAGGAGCACTAGGCACGATCCCAAGATCCCTGAAAAGGAACCTAGAAAAACGAGAGGCTGAAGTAGCTCCAGGACTCATGCAGAAGAGTGTGATCCTAGAAACGGCGCACATAGTAAGAAAAGTGATGGACTCCTAAGGAGGCAGGATGCAACCCGAAACCCAACGCTATAAACATCACCCAGTCGAATTGGAGGACTGTCATAGAGCAAAAAAAAAAATAATAATAATATTAATAATTTAGCTCTAACGCTTCGCATGGGAATATGAAACTAGTCTTACCTATGTTTCCTATGACCAAAACCAGTAAGAGCCTGAAAGGAAACTGGAACTCCTTTCGAAAGAGCCTCATCGCAGTGTTCTTGTCCTGACAGGAGCCCTTCACTGTCTGGCCTCAAGGGCACCAACTCTCCTGTATTGACCTGGTTACGTCATGCTTCTCAAACAGACGACTCGTATATTGTTTACCCTTACTGGGCGAAGAAGATAATTGTGGCCATTATTATGATTGTTTGTAAAGTCAACCCATTGATTTTCCATTGAGATTATATATATAATATATATATATATAATATATATATATATCTATATATATATATATTTATTTATTGTTTATTTATTTATTTATATTTACATATGTATATATATATAAATATATATATATAGATATATATATATATATATATATATATATATATATATATATATTATACTTAAACTTATATCAGCCGTTGTACCTCGAAAATGTGCACGTTTAAAACAACAGACTGGCCTAGACATCAAATGCACGGCTGGTGTGAGCGCTTGGTGCTACGTACAGTGATGCTCAAATCTCATGCGACATGACTCCATAGGATTTCGTTCAAAATTCACTAACTGGCAACCTAGCATGCTCCATATTTATCCTTCATTTCAATGCGAAAACGCGAGTATCGCATACGCTAAGGCCAAAATATGTTTCATAAGAGTGAAATCTGTCATATATTTGAAAATTGTAAGAAAATGTTACGTGTAGCCAAATTTCAGAAAAACCCTTACAAAACATTTTCAAAACTTTCGTTCACTCATTGCTGAAGCATTTGACCAAAACGAAGTCGCCATGAAACCTCAGTTCAAATGTTAAATAAATAAATAAAAAAAAATTGTAACATTAATAATGCTTCCAAAGCAAACATAAAATTTGAAATAGTCCTATTTGATTGTTTTTACCCTCAACGCTGAGAAAATGTAAATATGTATATACGAAAGTAGAATGCGCCCACCGATATCAACGTGTGAGGGGAGCATGTGTGACGTATCAGTCTCGGTGCAACAACAACCACCTGGTATATAAGGAGGTCTACAATGAGTAGCGACCATTAAATTATCTTGAAAACATTTACTTTGTGTGTTTAAGGAATATTTGGATTTTCATACATAATTATTTGTTATCTTTCTTAATATTTCAAAACTGATAGCATACTAGCAAATATTCGCTTATTTGTCAAAGCCAAGATATTATTCCTAGGCTTAGGTGTTTGATTTCTTTACTTTACGCTTAACATTCACATCTCTATATTAACAATTTCTGGCCAGAATGCAAATGAGGTTATCTACACATTCTTGCACTTCAAGTTACCTTATGTAAGAATAAATTATACATCAAAAGCGAGCAGAAGGACTTTTAAGAAAATAATATTGTAAACCAGTTGAAAAACCAGTGTTCCATATGCCTTGATATTAATACTTATGATATTTCGATTATAGCCATCTTCTCCATATAACGAAAATCATCATCATCATCTTTTATTCTTCAAAGAACAGGTAATCTCTACAAATAAAAACATTAGTAAAGATTACATCTCAGAATCTTAGATTATTTTTCTAGGCCTATAAATCATTTAGCAACATACAGGCAGCTTAAACACAGCCTGAAACTTCAACATTCAAAGAAAATTGGTTGTAATTCATATTCCTCAAAGAACAGGTGATCTCTACAAATAAATTCATGAGTAACATTACATCTCAGATGGCTTAGATTATTTTGTAGGCCTATAAAACATTTTCCAACATACAGGCAGCTTAAACGCAGCCGAAATCTTCAACATTCAAATAAAACTTGTTTTAATTCATATTCCTACATTGAAATTGTTGTTATGACTGTTGAGCTTATTAGGTCTACTGTCATAATGCTGCAGACATGGTTATGTTGACCAGTCCGAGGAGCATGTTAGGTGTGCTTTCATTGCTGGCACCGCTAACCTTATCACACCACACTTGAACTGAGCAACGTAAAGATAAAAAAAAATAAATTCAAATCACAAATTAAGAATTATACCAATGCATAAAAGGGATCATATCTATTTAACCATAAGGAAAATAAGGCTAGCTGTGAATTCACAAACTTTCGACATGAATGACATTACAAATGAAAAAAATAAAAAAAATAGCACTACTTGGCAACATCACGTTGAGTCTGAGAATATGGACGATACAAAAAGAATCATGTCGCATGAGATTTGAGCCCCACTGTACTTTGACTTTTCCCATAGCCATAAAATATATTGTCACATGCTAATTTATATTATATATATAATATATATATATATATATATATATATATATAGTATCATATATATTTTATATATATGATATATATATATATATTTTATATATATAACTTATATTTTTATAAAACTATAGCACGTTCTGCGCCGAGAATATTCGAACCTTGGAAGAACCAAGGTATATAGAATAAGAGGAGGCGGCGGCGTATGTTCCTGGGGTCGAAGCAAGTTTCTGAAGGACCAATCAGCAACAAGGGGGCGGAGTCAACGGCTTATCTACCCAAAAGCGAATTTCCTTACGGGATTCGGTACAAAAGTAATTGCGTTTATCATTCTTAATGTGCAATGAGTCTAGTCTGTCTTGCTCTGAATCGATTACTATATTTTTCATCTTTGAATATACTAGGGAGAAAATATAGTTAATGTGCTAGAATACTATGCATGACCAATGGAAAATTCCCTTTATTGTCTTATATGTATTTTCTAATAAGTGAAGTTAATTTTTTTAATTTTCACCAAATAATATTAAGAAATTATACATTTTTTAAATTACTGCATTTTTGAAAAATTTCAACGGCAAATATCCCAAAGTTCACCGAACTCGTATAAGTTTTTAAGTTGTATTCTATTTGAACGATTGTTGAGATCTGCTATTCGCGCCATTTGCCTGCGTCACTGTGAACAGAAACCAGATTTAATTAAAAAAGTAAGAATCGCACAATATTATACGATAAATAATGAATATAATGAGTGTTATAATGAATAATTAAATTGTGTCATTTTCCCATTTACATTTATATACATAAGCCCAATTGATGTGATTTTGTTAATATCTTAGATATATCTGGACACAGGTGGGTTTGGGCGCATAAATGTCATAAATTCATCCTGTTTATATTAATACAAATTTTACTTTGCTTCAAACACATTTCACCACCACTTGCCTTATGTCATTGTGATAGTTCAGTTAGATAACTGGACAGTTATCAGTCTTCAAATTATGCTATTTCAAGTGGGGTAGTTATCAGTCTTCAAATTATGCTATTTCAAATGGGGTTCACTTATTTGGGAAAAAAATAAATTACATATAATACGGAGAAAAGTGAACCTATTGAAAATCTCATAGCTTTCAGTATGTTGGGAGGAAATATTTACCTGTTGATGTTTTTAAAACTAAAATGAAAGCTATACAACATTATCAATAGATACCTCATTAATTTGGCTCTTTATTGTATTTTGTACTTGTGCAGAATATTATAATAGCTGTTCATGTTGCAAGGCCGCAGACGATTCATGTTGCACATATATGCAATATGCTAGCAATATTTTAATTTTAAATATAATAAAACCCAAATAGCCTTAACATGAATATTAAGTTCCTCAGTGATCAGTCACTATATTGTTTTCTAAATTAATGCTTAATAGGCAGTTCGTGTGACTGCAATAACTATAGTATGTAGATTCACATCAACCGTGCATCTGATGTCTAGGCCAGTCCCTTACGACGCTCCTGATTGGCTGTTGATAAGCCAATCACAGGGCTGGATACTCTCAGTCTCTCTTGGGAGTTCACACAGGCAGGATGTGTTCCGACTTCCTGAGGGATACTTTTGAAAGACTTATCCCTCAGGAGAGACGGGACACACATCCTGCCTGCTTAAACTCTCAAGAGAGACTGAGAGTTTCCAGCCCTGTGATTGTTTAAGCTTATCAACAGCCAATCAGGAACGTCGTAAGGGACTGGCCTAGACATCAAATGCACGGTTGATGTGAATCTACCATAGCTGCTGCACTAGGAAGTCGCTGTCGAGCCACAATGGCAAGTCTCCATGTCATGCCGACCTACGCAAGAGCTCTGCCGACGTATAAGGGCGTGTCTTAATGCACGTTCAACTGATGCGATTACGGCAGACCTTGGTAGCAATTTCGACGTACGGTGTCCATTAAGACGTACGTGATGTACTTGTCAACCACTCAATTTGTTTGGATGGGTGCCTATTAGCCACATTTTGACGTGCATTTCTGGCCATAAAAAAATAAGTTTAAGGGCAGAATTTAGTATCCAGAGCTGCCATTATTTTTATAGTGTTGATTAACATATGTTTGGGATTCAGGATTTTCAGTATTTCAATATACTCTTAGGGTAGAATCTCTCATATACATGAAGAAGACACACAAAAACAACCTTAAATGAAATAGTATACATAGTAATCATAAATATTTCTGACAATCTGGACTCTGAGTTTTTTCTTTAAAAAAATTTCAGTGACTTAAATGCGATCAGTTCAATTTATTAGAATGTTCTGAAGTATAATAAATGAAAAGGCATTTTCTATTTTAAGTAAAAATAGCATTTTAATTTTGCATTTTTCTAGAGAGACTTTGAGAATGTCAAATATAGATAAATGGGACACTGAATACAACACAAGTAAATGTGTGGGTTATAATATAAATACATATTTTAGAATGTCAACATTTTGGTATTTACTTTGCTTTTTAATTTTATAAAGTATGTACAGGAATGTTCTATTACTTCTATTTATATCATTGAATCTTGCCAATCAACGGAGCCTGCAGGGGAGTTAAAATAATCAGGAAGGTGATCTCGTTGACCCTTGCAAGCCCTGGTTCCTCTCGGACGGCTTTGGTGAGTGAGGTTTCATCAGACCTCAAGTGAACAGGTATGGATGGCCTCGTGTTACAGAGTTCTTATCTGCTTCATTCGTGGCATTAGGCTCTTATCAAAATAATTTATGCAACAAACAAGTGGACTCGATACGGTCATGTTAAAGATATATGGGGGTGTGAAACTCTGAATCTATGGGAGACAAGCGAAAAATATTGATTTAATAATGATATGGTATGCAAGAGGTATTTCATGTTAAATACGTATTTTCGTAGAAAAAAATGGTATATAAAAGGAGTTTCATATTAATACACTTCTAAACAAGCATACCAAATAAACCCAGTATGTTTGTGAACAATATCTACCTGTTTGCTAGTTATGCTAAAGGCATTCTCCACTGTACCTCTTGCCCTGCGGCTGCCCAGTATGTAATTAAAGATGAGGTCATGTACTGCCAGATCTGTTTCGTGCAGTGTATGGTTTCATCATATAATTCTTCAGAGCGAAGGCGTCCATTTCCAAGAGGAGGCAGATTGGCTTCATTCTAATCAAGCACTTGACACAGCTGTATCTTGGCAGACACCACCATTAGACTCTGAAGCAATGGCATCTACATCGATGTACATGAACTTGTCAGTGTTAATAACTCCAAACAGAATTATAGAGTAAAATTTCATATAGTTGTTGTAATGGGTTCCTCGTTTCACTGAGTTCTGGATTCTGATGTGTTTCCCGTCTATTGCTCCAAGGGGGGATGTGGGAAATTCCAGCTCTCTTCAAAACCACGGCTACTTCCTTCCATTGCTGTGGCCTCGTAGGTAACTGCACCACCTCGTCTCCATACGGAGTCACTATGGACCTACAAGCGCCTCAGTGAAGTGATCGATATGGTCTTGACCAAGATGGAATAACATAAGGTGAGATCGTCGGTCGCTCGGTTCCCGCACTGTGACGTTACAGGTGCGCGTCGACTGGGCAGTGCACTTAATGATTACGTATGTTTTGACAGTAATTTGTTGCTATGCTGGTGTTCACAATTTCCATACAGGAAAATACTCTCTCTCTCTCTCTCTCTCTCTCTCTCTCTCTCTCTCTCTCTCTCTCTCTCACCTAAAACAGTTATATCAAGATATCCAAGACCTTACCATACAGAATATAATCTTGTTGGAATACAAATAACGAAAGTAACGAGGGTGAATGAATATAAAAAAAAAACTTTCCAGACTTTTATTGAATTAGCGTATTGTTCTTTTATTTACCAAAAATTACTGAAGAATTCTTTTCATTTTGTTTACACCTTTTTTTAAGAAATTCTGACTTCCTTTCAGCATTTAATATCTTCATCCTAAAATGTATTTTGCACCTAATAAAGAACTTCATTACTTCCTCTGGAGCATCAATGTTTAATTCCCTGAAAATATTAACTAATTTCGTAATCCCATCAACGCCTGGTTTCAACTGTTCCCATGAAAAGATTTAAAGAGTTATTCCATTTCCTTTCAATTACTGACAAATTGAGGACTGGGCCTAAACAGCACTTTCCTCCTCACTTTGGAGATCCAGTCGTTGTTTAGGCCTTCAATTTCTGGGAATCCTAAGGGCTATATAACCTCCCAGATAATTTAAGGCTTCAATTTCTATACCATTTTCAGACTCTACTCCAAGATCTACAAAATCCTCTTCCTCCAGCTCATTAGGTAGACCTTCCTGAGGAATTCTCATCAAGAGATGAGTAGAGATACATAATTCAGTCTAAGTCAACATGACTGGAGTCACTTTCTTCAGAGGTTTTGGAAACCCAGGACTTACCTGGTTCCATAACACTAGAATTGCTCATACATGGCATGTTATCATCATTGGGAGCGACATTATGACCGTGATTGCTTAAAATGTTGTTCTTACCTAACAAGAAATTCCTCAGTCTACACTTGAACTCAGTCTATACTCTGACCCCACATATCCTTTAGTGGGGTTCTTAAGAAATAAAAGGTCTAGGCCTAATTATTGTCTGCACAGGAAGACGTACTCAGAAGTACGTCATTACGCATAGGTCTAATCACCTGTTCGATCAACTTTACATTCATAAAATGAAAGTATAAAAGAAAAAATTGGATAGCCTTAATCAGATAATTTCTTCATTCATTCATAGGCTAGGTCTATATCTAATTTAGTACTTCATTTCAAGAATTTGGTCCAGGCTACTTATCAACCGAAGACATGTCACTAAAAATTGCACCAATGAGATTGTAAACAAATTGTTAAACCATACCTGACTTTACGTCCTTAACAGGTAAATTTAAAGAGAGAACTGCGGTTTTCTTTAATCTGTGATAACTTCTCTGGTAAAGTTGTGGTAGCAGTTCATATTGAAGATTTCTTCCATAATCTTCTGTCCGGAAATGGACAGAACAAATCCTGACATCCTTAACATTAATGTTATCACTTCTTTTACAAGCATTAATCAATACTTTGGACTCCTCGGGGTCTTTAGGGAACCTGTGAAAACAAATCCCATACCGTCTGGAACTATTAGTGCACCCAAATATGGAATACACACCCATAATCGTGAACTGCAACAATACAACTGCACCGCCCAGTCGATGTGGTCCAGTGACGTCGCTGAGAGAGGGAAATTAGCGATCGGATCCCTCGGTGAACACACCTTATGTTATTCCATCTTGGTCTTGACCTGCCACCTCTGTGGCCGCGAGTTCGATTCTCGGGCATTTCATTGAGGTGTTAGAGATGTGTATTTCTGGTGATAGAAGTTCACTCACGTAAAGCCGTTGGTCCCGTTGCTGAATAACCACTGGTTCCATGCAATGTGAAAACACCATACAAACAAAACAAACTATGGACCTACAAGTTTCCGGCACAATACCGTAGATTGTGTTGGTACCTACTCGGAATTGGAAGTACAGGCTCTGGTAGGATTCTCCAGTTGCAAAGTGTTGCAGGGTAATTGCGACAAGCAGGCCTGGCTCAATGGGTCTTCTCCAAAATGTGAATTTTTTCTTGATGTAAGGTGAAACACGTTCAACAATTTCATTGAAAAGCTCCTTAGTAAACCTGGTAAAATTCCGGTACAGTTCTGGAGTTTCAATTGCCAGTTGTCTGTTTGTCACTCTTGTGCCTCTTGTCAGCTCCTGGAATGAGAACGAGTGCCAAATTCCAATCACCCACTTAATACGTATATATATTCCAACCCGTTCACGACACCGTTTACGTATGTCGTAATAAGTCTCTGCGTATCAGGCATGTCGTAATTGCCTTTACCTCAGTCGCTGTCACCAAAAAACCGTTAACAGTGGGTGTGATCTAGATCATCTGCGATATCTGTGTACGACTAGGTATGTCCTGAATCTCATCTCGGCGTACATATTGCTGTCGTAATTGTACATTGCGTACATCATGCTGTTGTCGTAATCTGCTGATTTTTTATTTTATTTATTTATTTTTATTTTTTTTGCCCCAGGTCCACGACTGATGCAAAAACAAGCCATTACAACGGTCTTGCTGTCAAATCGCTGATGTCTGATCCGGTCATTTGCTACACTGAAGAAGGCTCTAGTAGAATAGAAAAAAATACAAAGCATATTTAATCGAATCATGACAAACGTGAGCATCGGAATTCAATACACAATAAGGAATCATATCCAACAAACCAGGAGGTAGAATTTACAGCATCGAATCCTGTGTTGGACTCGATACTAATGAATTAGTAATTGGATACACTTTTAATATTTAAGTATGAAGCAATGCTGTGCAATAGCTTTGAATTGAAAGCATCTACCGACGATGTTATATAGCATGCTCGCATACGTGACAATTTTTTGTTTTAAGTCTTTATTATTACAGTAACAATATTAGTTTTGGTAATATTTTTAATTTTTTCCTATTTCATCGTGCTTTTAAGTAAGGTCAGCAACATTAAACTTCTATAGTACTAATTGAAGACAATTGGTTCTCCTTCACTGCCAAAATAAATGTTTTTCAGACATGATTATATTAAGTGATAATGCTGAGAAAGTCAAGTGGAATTGACCATTGGCATGAGTTTTTTATATTCCGACTTGTAGTAGCGACATTTCCATAACGAGAGTGACGATGGTTTATCCAGACTGTAAGTAATGAGAAAAAAATTGTCTGGCTGCATCACAGATGAAACAGTAAAAGTCTGAGTTTTTGTCATACAAAATTAATAAGAGAAGACTCTCAGCTAATACAGGTAAAAAAATTGAATTCCGTGACTCTTTATATCTGCTTTACTGGAGATTGAAGTTTCGTGAAAGATCGTGCTTTTCAGGTTTGTTTGTACCTCTGCTGGTAGGTTTTAAGTCTAACAATAGTAGTAAGCAAGAAAACCCAGTTATATTGGTTGCCATCCAGATTTAGAGGTTTATGAAAGAACTTAGGGCAATTCAATAATGCCTGGACTTCTTCGTTTATGACTATTGCTTCTTCATACAAGTCTTCAGCGGCTCGTTCTGTTTCCAGTTTTCCTAAGCTCATAAAGGACTTTTAAAAAGGTCTCGTTCTTCTTATTGGATTATCAATCATTCTTATTTTTTATTCCTTGTGTTTGGGGCAGATAACGAGTAGTACATAATAGTTTACCAGTCCCTATCTTGTGTATTAGATAGGTCCTATTTACACTGCTTGGAAAACATGGGAAATGAGTCAGTTTCTTGAAAATCTAGGTCATTAGCACACGTTAGATCAGCATTTTATGGATGAGTTGCGTAATTTTCCTGTAGCCTTTCACCTTCCTATTAAAACTGTTTTCACTTCCTTGGGGGTAAGCTTACAAACTACGTGCTGTTAAGGGGGTGTTACGAAAGCCTAAAAAAAGTCTGAAAAGGGGGTTTGCATTAAGTTGAAGATTCAGGAATTTTAAGATAGGGTAAATAACTTTTTTTATATTTGTTCCTTTTCTATTTTTATTTGCGTCGTGACCACCAGTGTATTGTAGTCTTTTTATATTTCATTGTAGATTCTCTGGATTCAAATTAAGTCTGAGGATGCTTAGAAAGACACAACAAAGTTTTTCTTACTTCATTCACACTAGTGATACATACACAAAGATAAGAAAACATACAAATTTAGATTGTACTGAGGTGTTGAGGGTAGAGGCTAAGTATTGATGTTTGAAGCCTTTCTTCCCCACGGTAGGTGAGGTACACAACCTCACCCTCTGGATGCTCTGTTCCTTCTCTGCTTCCTCTGCTTCTCAGCAGACATCCTCCAAAGAGATGTCCCTCCTAAAAGTGGGAAAGTCTTTTAATTTTTTCTTTCGCTGCCTTCTGGTTTCTTTCATTGGTTGGTCACGTCATTTGTACCACCCGTTTGGGCGCAAATTAATTCTAACGCCTCTTTCGGTGGGTCTGACTAATGACGTCACCAGAAATATCGTAGTTCCGGTGGGAGTTGAAGGGTTATTTCAATAAAGCAACGAATGCATTTATTTTATGGCCTCCAGTTCGATAAACACTTCACTTGTTTGGGTTATTACGAGAGACACTTTGGCGCAACTCTCTCTCTCTCTCGATCTCGCTCATCTCGTCCTCTCTCTCTCTCTCTCTCTCTCTCTCTCTCTCTCTCTCTCTCTCTCTCTCTCTTCATCTGTCTATCAGTGGATTGCTCTCTTCTCTTTTTCTCTTTTTTTATATCTACGATATTTTCCTAACTAACATTAAATCACTCTGCCACCACCATACATTGTCCTCAATGTTTTAATTGAATATATACGATAACAATGGACAAAACAATAACTAAATTTGGCAACAATTGGTAATAATGGACACAATTCTAAAAAAAATCTTTCCCCAATAATGGAAAAAAATATAAGCATATCAAATTATTATCAAGTAAAAAACAATGTTAACATAAATTGTCAATCATGATTCATTCCTTTTAATTTCTGTCAGTATCCCCTGTATTTTATCAATGATAAATTTCATTACTATCATACTATAATGGGCGTAATGTCTGTCTGTCTGTTTGTCATTCAATCACGGCCAAACCGCTGGTCAGATGGGCATGAAACTTGGCAGGGTTATGGTGGGGACCCCTAAGATGGTTTGTAATGGGTTTTCATCCAACCTACCCCTTTCCTTTGTAGGGGGTCGGGGTGAGAAGGGATTCCCTGAAACGGAGCATGTTTCTGGCCGTGAAACAAGGCTGGTTATTCCCATAGACTTAGTTACTTTACGTATTTTCATACATAATTTCAGAGAAAGTCGCGAATATTTCAGCTCGGACACAATAGAAGATGAAAATTATCATCAAGTTTTTTGAATAACTTAAATCCGTCGGGACTGCCAGTGCACAAAATAACGTTGAAGAAGTATTGCCCGGTAATGTTGCTTCGGAATTTCGATCCTGCCAATGGACATTGGAATGGAACGAGGTACACCGTTATGGAGCTAAATTCCCTCGTCATCGAAGCAGTGATAGCAACGGGCCCTCACACCAGCAAACGTCTGTTCATCCCCCGGATTATTCTGATGCCTTCGGACAACCAGTTTCCGTTCCAGTTACGGCGCAGGCAGTTTCCCATCAACCTGGCCTTCACATTCACTGCAAACAAGTCGCAGGGCCAGACTTTGGATCGTGTTGGTGTGTTTCTGCCGTCACCCATGTTCACGCATGGCCAACTGTATGTGGCGATGAGCAGAGCAACTGACTCTGCCAACTTGAAATTAAGTTAAGGACAAACTGATAATATTGTGTACAAATAGGTTCTGTAGTAGGTATGTATAAAAATCGCCCTAATTTTAATATTGCTGAACAAATAGTACATATAAATTTTTCACTTCTGCACCTGTATTTTATCACCCATCGTTATGATAAATAAAACAACTACTACTACTATTACCACTAGATTTACTAATGATAAAATTGGAGATACATTATCTTTACAATAAAAGTAGTCATCAACATAGTTCAATTTTTCAAGTTTCTTTAATTGAGACAATTTTAATTCTTGTATCTTATATGAGTAATTTTTATATGGCACATGTTTGTTGAATACGTATGTTGTAAGACAATTAGGTTCATATACAAATGGTTAGCTGTTATCAGTTGACATGATGTAAAAGATTTAACATTTTTAAACCTTATTACTGTTGACACATTATTACATTTAATTTTAGCTACAACAGTATTAAGTGGAAATACAAAAATTTCTTGATCAATTACCAGTGCTTCAAAAGATTTATCATAGTCTGTCATTTTACATATATTATTTTTTTTATTTTGATTTAACAAAATTTCTTGGATACATGGGTATGAATGAGTATTTTCATGCAGACTATCAAAGTTACATATAAATTCCTCTTGGTTTAACAATATGCACTTTTTAATATTAAATTGTTTATCAGTGAAAAATGACAATGGTAGGGCGTGCTCTTCTAATGCAAAATGTTTAATATCACCTTTTGTAACATAGGAAATGGGTACAAAGTGACTAATGTGTTAGTGATCCTAGTATTGAAAGGTACAATGAAAATAGTTATCATAACTTTGGCACTTAATAATAAATTGTAATACATGAATACATCTTTCACAAGTGGTTTAAAGTGTTTCTCTGTTAGACAAAATTTAGTAATGTCTTCTAACTCTTTAGGAGCGATTGATGTTGGCTCAACATACCTTTATAAGCAAGCAGAATGGCATTTAATGTGTTCTTCTGTTCTTGTAAAAGCACTTCACTAGTTACTGAATATGCATCTTTTCTGTTGTGGGAAATTAAGTCTGTTTCAATCTAAAATCTTGGATGAAGACACAGGATGGGTTTTCCATGGCTGTCTTTTCTATTTTGCCAATTTGACAGCTTGCTTGAGCATTTCAGCCTTTGTAGGCTGAAGTGAACACTTTCTTCTGGATTGACAGCAAATGGTATTGATTGCACCTTAAACAGTTAGTATTATGAATGGAGTATTATGAATGGAAATGAAGATTGAGGTTCCCAACCTATCATTTATAGTGCTATACGTAATACACAATATGCACAACAATAATAAGTGAAGTACTGATTAATAATGTTCTGCATTGAGGAAAAGGAGAAAATTTTAGAACCTTGATGGCCAAGGACAACCCCAAAGGAATTGTGTACTTGAAGAAAAGAATGGGCATTTTGTCTACAGTTGCGTCTAACTTAATGTTATAGGAAATGTATAAAACGTGGCAAATTTTTAAGATCATTTGTATTTTCCTAGATATAGAAACCTCGGTCTTGATATGGATGTACTTGACTGGTTGAAACTTGGAGTGAGGTTTCAGAATTTGGTTGTCTCCTATGTGAGTTGTGACAAACCTGCACACACAGTAGATATTGGGCAGGTTTCTCTTTAGCAATGCAAAAATTTTATGTGGTGATAATTAGATTATATATATGAAGACATGAGTCAGCTTATGTATGAAAAATTTAAATTAAAAAAAATTTGCCGTTTGTTCCTTTGAGATTATTTTTTTTCTTTTTTCTTTTTATGGGCAAACTTAGTTTTAGGGGGGAGGAATTGCCTTAAAATTTAGGGTCTGTTCATATGCCATTTTCAGTGTCAGTTTCCTGCCCATCTAGTGAACTGGGGAAATTGGCTCCTGTACCCCTACATCATATCAGCTGATGGGTCCCCATGCCGAGATAACCAATTGGACGGTAGCAGAAGATCACTTGCAGTAAGATAGAATGCTCTATTCCCCTTTCTCCACTATTTGTGAAGTTAGAAGGCAGATAAGAGGTAAAGTGATCATTCACGCACCTCACACCCAATTATTTTCACCCCAATACTTAGGCTATATATTATTCCATCCAATAGGAAGTTGGTATGTACTTACACAACTTGCTGTTCTACCCTGCCACCATGGGGTCCAAGGAGAAAGTTTCCAAGGACTTGCGGGCTATGTTCCATAGGTAGCAAGAGGTGCGTATTTGTCCCCTCTGTCCAGCGCCTGAATCACAGCAAACATGGCTTGGTTTGAGAGTTTTGCTCTCATCAGATGGTTGATTTATGAAATTTAAGCTGTACAGCCAAACACTGTTGCCCATACAGTGCATAAGACGAAGAAAAGAGGGACAGCAATATAAATAGGTCCCAAAAATAAAGGAGATGAAGTACAGGGACTTGAATATGAAACTGGGAGAAAACCCCACAGTTGCATTAAATAATTAATTAACTAAGCCGAGAGCTTGGGTAGCAAGACTGAGGAAAGGAAGTGGTGTTGGATGTAAAATAAAAGGCTAAGAAAAGGGTACAGTTAGTGAGCTAAGGAGCCTTGCAAGCAACCTGTAGTAATGCAAATAGTGTACTATGTGAGGTGCACTGATGGCACTGCTCCTCTATGGGGTGCTCTCATCAGTGATCAAAGAAAGAAAGTGGGGAAGGTTTACGTCGGACACTGCTACAATTCTAGAAACAACTTAATTTCTATTGTGAGAGTTGGGGTAGCAGGTACTAAGGAAGGAGAACCAGCAACATATATTGCAATGGATGAATCTCTCATCTTTGATTTGTCAAACATTTTCCTTGATTGGCATTGTAAGGGATGGCGAATGGGTTAGAAACTACGCCAAGTGGAAGTATGGAGATAAACAAGGTGTGTTTCCATTTACACATACTGATGATAATCCTCTTTGCTTTCCTCCTCCTGAAGCCATATCTGTCCCAGTGGGAAGACTTATTCTTGGCCTCTGCATGCTGAATAATATGATGAGGGCCAATGGCAGATGCCACAATGAATCTCTCACACTATCAATTCCTGGGCATCTTCTATGTTCATCCGTAAGAGGAAACACAGATTTCTGGGGCACAATCGTGCCAAGTATGCACACCAACAACACAAGGGCAAGAAAACACCACAAACAAGTCATTCAACCATGAAAGCATAAGTACAGCCTCAAACACAGCCACAATGAGAGTAAGAGTAATATATACTACATCTATATGCAATGTGGGTCAGAGAAACTTTTGTTCCGAGTACTGTGTGCATAAGGGAGACTGGCAAATTCCGAACTTTATTTACAATCTCCAACCAGCCTAGGCTTTGTCAGATGTATATCCATAAAAATAAAAGAGTCTGTATCCCTATAGGAACCAAGCATGTCCAAAAAATCTCTCTAAATGTTTCCCTTCCATAGTGATCCGTGGCAGAAAAGTATCTCGAGATAGGGTTAATGTAGGCAATTTGTGTGAGACTTTCAGTGAATAGGGTAAGGTAGTCCCAATTTATATAATCCTGAGAACTAATTTATTTAAATGATTACAGGCCATTGAGGCAGTACTGGCTAAGATACTATACAGTACTTTGTAACCTTCCAGTGGAGTCCACTGGTATCTCATATCTTTATGGAAAATGAAGCCATCATTAGCAACTAACCTCAGGTAAGTTAATTCATTTACATTATTACAAAAAATTGGGACAGTGAGCAAAACCTGGGCTTGATATATTTGAATAGAAAACAATTTGGAGTCTGGAAATGAGATATGTTGCTTGTGAGATTCTCACTTTTGACAAGCTTTAGTTTATTTAACAATACCTAGGATAGCAAGAAACCTAGAAATAATTTTGCAGCTTTATTTTTACACCACATCAATATTTAAGGGAATCCATTCCCATCAGGGCTGCATAAAATATGAAAATGCCTTAAAATGAAGAATTTGTACAAGTTCAAAAAAAAATATAGCATAGTAATGTTTACTAAATTATATACTACTATGAAATTCAGGGCCTCTGTAACACGGTTTTTTGGACTTTGCTCCTTATCAAAGCATCGGATGTAGCTGAAAGTTGACATATGTATATTTTACAACCACACACAAATTTTGTTAGCATTATCAGTAACCTAAATCCGATAGTTTTAATTTTTATAGAGTAAAAATTATCTAGCTGACGCCATGGCCAATGATTACGAGCCAAGAGTCGAAAAGCATTTATTACGTAAGCAAAGTAAACACCGTTTTACGAAATGTTGCCCCGCCCATCCACCAGACAGAAACTCATTCTTGTTCCATCGGCTCTGAAAGCCATAGCAGTCAAGAAGGGCTAACAGAATTTGGAATTGTCCTCATGTTTGTAAAACTGCATTTGTCTTACGACTTGCAACTTTATACAGTCAAGAGAAAGCCCGTGGCCATACTTACTATAGCCTGAATAAGTAATTATTCAGTTTATAGTTTAAATCCAATGTTTATGGTCTGCTTTGCATTTAGCGTAACGTGATTATAATACTTGTAATGTCATTCAGGATTTTGAACATTTCCATTAACTATTCACTATACCACCAAGAGAGAGAGAGAGATTGTATGTAAACAACTATTTTTGTTAAAATAAGATTTTTATCCAAAGTAAATTCAAGCTTATATGTGCTAAAATCTCCAGCAGACCAACGGATCATCCGATATAATTATTTTTCTTCTTCTTTAGGCCGTACGACCGTGTTGGATATAAAGACTTTATGAATGGCGGAACGATACATAGAAATGGGTGGGGTATCTGTGCTAGCGTAGTAATACTACTGTAGTAATAGCAGTAATATACATGAATTAAACATTTAGGCCAACTGCTGGGATCCTTGAGGATCATTTAGCACTTCTTACAACTATCCGAGAAATGAGTTTTTATAGCCAGAAGTTAAATTTTCTAATCCAACAATGCCCATGATAGCCTTCAGTGTTATCCTGAATTATAACGAGGCCAAAGTGGTTGGAGCCT
The DNA here is from genome assembly GCF_015104395.2 of Macrobrachium nipponense. Classification (NCBI taxonomy): domain Eukaryota; kingdom Metazoa; phylum Arthropoda; class Malacostraca; order Decapoda; family Palaemonidae; genus Macrobrachium; species Macrobrachium nipponense. The sequence continues at coordinate 67,007,772 of NC_087218.1, read as the reverse complement.
CATGAAGTCATCATTCTGACGATAAATATTGGTGAAGGTTTAAAGCCAAAATACGGTACCGGCTATTTTTTTTTTTTTCAGTAAATAGGTAGATAGCCAATAAATAAAAATTGCTTGACAATGGATATAACAGTTATCAAATCAAGCTTTTCTACTATGTTTTTGAAAATTAGCAACTATTCCCTACATCTTGTCAATCTGATTGTGACCTATAAAGTAGACTGTAATTTCTTAGGAAAATTATTTTGGGAGTTAGACTAATAATCGAAATGTTTTTGTATCTATTAACATATTTTGTTGGTTTGTTCAATATGACAATTATCAGTGTAGAAGTTTCAGAGTTCATAAAGGTGTACTGCTTTGCTTGTATTTACATTTTTATGTCATTGTTGCCAGAGGTCTACCTTCGTTACGTATAGCCAATCATCCATCGAGAAAGAGGGAAGAAATGCTGTCATAAGTTACGTAACGAGTGCGTTCGAAACCTTTTCTCTGAGTAAGTTGGCCCGTCTTCAAAAAAAGTAACTTTTACATTATAAATACCAAATTTATTCAGCCTACGTAATGCAGAATACAGTCAAAATTTATGTGTAGATATAATGTGTATTCTGAATAAACGTTATATTTATGAAATGCATAGATAAAAAGTTATTGCGAAAAAACAGTGTTACAGAGGCCCTGAATATCATAGTAGTTTACGTGATTTGTCAGTTCTTCCTCTTCTCTACTTCTTCAGCTGAAAACCCTTATGTACAGAATCATCAGACTATAAACCAAAGAGACTCCAAAGGAAATTGGCCAAAACAAAGTCATGAAACAGAAATAAACAGTGGGTTGGAAAAATTTTTGTAAATTACTGTTCAGAAAATAGGTCTTATACGAATTTATGTTGCTTTTAGGGCTGAAAATTTAGATTTTAAAAATGACCGATGCCCAAGGGACTGAAGTGGACTTAGTTTGACACTGAATAGCTTGGGCATTTCCAGAATGACAATTGGTTACTTGAAAAGGCCACATCAATTTCAGGAGGTTTTTAAATCTGGGATATTTATCATTAGTTGAAGGATTTTTCATTACAAACAATAAATTTACATAAATATAAAGTGCTCAGAGCTAAGTTGAATTTACACGCAAAGATACTATTATTTTACATATGTTAAGGAAATAATACTTTTTTATTGAGGACACTTAAGCCAAGGCTGAACAATTTTTAAAACTTATTATTTTTCAAAGAAGCATGAAAGATAAATGTTTTTGTGGATCACTCTAAAGGGGATTATGTTCAGATGCCAACAGAAAGGTACAGTAACACCATAGGTTTTAGTGGAGTATGTCTGAACTGAATTTATTTATCTTGAATATCTCAGAACAGGTGCTAAACAATAAAGACCCATACAAGATTTTTTAGTGACTTTGAGGAATCTTCAGTTACACCATGAAATTTGTTAAAGGTAATTGATTAAGTCTGTTTCAAATAATTAATACACTTCTAAAACCTTTTGGCATATTACTGCGAATTCTTATTTTTTGAATCTATAAAGCAATTCTACTGCTAGTAAGTTCCTGGAGTAAAATTTTACAGCCTCAGGTTCCAGATCACATTGTATCCTAATGTTAGAATAGATTGGACTATAGAGTTTTTTGGAGTTTTATTTTTATATGTAACTTAGCAAGTAATTACATAGCTATAGTTTCTAACTAATGGCAGCTAAAATTTGAAATGCGTGGTAGCGATTCTTTTGTTTTGGTGCAGGAGCAGCCTCACCCACTATTGGGGGAGAGAGGATCAATTAGGTAAAGGCCATTTAATTTGTTTCTGCCGGTTGACGACTGGTTGTACATCGTCGGCTGATGGTTTGAAATTCATTGTCGGTTACCAGTTGTGATGCAAATTGGCGAAGTACAGTTTATTGTTGGTAGCTTTCCTCCAAGATTTTGGTCAGTAGACTAAGTTTTCCTCACGATTGGACTTATTTTTCTAGCTTTTGACTTAGTGTAAGGATCTTTCTTGTTTGATTTATTTTATTTATTGTTCCCTTTATCAATGTAATGAAGTTGATTATTGCTATCTTTGTAATGTATGTTGCTCCTCCTTATTTTAATTAGTTTTATACTTTCTTGTAGTTCCTTATTTCTTACTTCGTTTGTTGTTAGTTGTTAGTCTCGGGAGGCTTAGGAAGAGGCAGTGCAGTTTTTCTTGCTTCATTAATACACTAGTAAAGAAATACATGAACAAATTCAAGTTAAGTACAGGCAGTCCCTGGCTTACGATAGGTTCAGCTTACGATGGGTTCGGCTTACGATGGGTTTGGCTTACGATGGGTTTGGCTTACTATGGGTTCGGCTTACGATGGGTTCATCTTACGACGTTCCAAGGTTACAACGCATTTCAATTATATTCAAAATAAATTGTTTCCAGGTTTACGACATATGTTTCCAGGGATCCGATGCTTATGACGCCGATCTGACGGAAGAAATATGACTCCAAATGTGCAAAATGATCAATGTTTGAAATTGTTTATATGAAAAATGCAATAGTAATGCAATTTACGTAGATTTTAATACACCCAAAGCATTAAAAGTAAGGTTTTTTGGGGATTTTTGACGATTTTCGGCTTACGATGCATCTCAAGAATGGAACCCCCGTCGTAAACCAGGGACTGCCTGTATATATCGACAAATCAAAGTGTGAGCCTTTCTTAATTTTCTTAACCCACAAATTTGAGGTTCTGGACCCCACGCCGCTTCTGTTCTCAGCTCAGTTTCTTCAGCTTCTCTGCCTCAAATTCCTTCTGCTTTCCACTGCTTGCCTGCTTTAAAGCAAAATTCCAACCCTCAATAGGCGGATCATTTGCCTTTGTTCCACCCTGGAATTGTCCTTGGTGGTTGAAGGTTATCTAACGGCGTCCCTTGGGTGTGATTGATTGACTTAATTCCTCCCCTTGTGAGTGGAACTAAAAGTTCAAAAGTTAGGTCACAGGTGAGAATTTTAATGGGAGCGCTTAGATTAGTACTGGCTTATGTTATGGCTATTGTTCAAGATAAACCCTGGATAAACCAATACAAATAATGTTTCAGCTTCGATGACGAAGATTTGTTGAATGAATTGTTATAATGCAAGCGCGATATGCTAAACTCACCATTACTCAGTGTACTCATAATGAGTAAAAGTGTTTAGTGTTTGACGAAGATGTAGGTTTGTATTATACGCCCCAGGACAGAATTAGCGTTTTGCATTGATGGCACTATATACCTGGTGAGGGCACTTTGACAATTTGCTTTTGGCATAAATGATCAAGTCTGCTTTGTATCGATCGATCATAACGGTAACTGTTCATAGGTTTGGAAAGCTTAAGTAAAAAATGTTGTTTAGAATTTTTGCAGATTACGATTTGTGTTTATGGCTCAAGCATTTTTATTGCTTAACATGCAGTAGTAAATTGTGACTTTATACCTTTACGGTCCCATTTTTTAACTGCCACATTGCCATCAAAACTTGGCCATTGACGTAATTTTCTAGTCTATTAAACCTAGTGTTCACCCTGTGGAATGCAATGATCGTGTTTGAGATTTATAGCTAGACGCGCACTCTTTGCTGCACTTTTTGGTTGATTTACGAATATTTGAGGACGGCAGTGGTCTGTGTGTATGATCAAGTCAAGGAAAACACAGAGAGAGAGGGGGGCAGGTGTGGTTTGTTAGTGGTTTAGACACCCCCAACGTTCCTGTGAGAGGTGTAGTATAATAATAGGCAAACCAGTAAGATAACATATAAATGACAGTAGTAATGATGAAAATGATTTTAAGGTAGATGGCAGTATTAATAAAATAGTAATAAAAGTCCGTGGAAATTAATACGTTACCGTGTAGCCTTAACTGAGGAAGTATCCCTAGCCTGTCAGTTTTCTGGGGCACAGTGATTTTTTTTTAACTTTATGAGGGTTGTATATCAGTGCAGACCCTTCCTATAGGTATATGTATCATTTGGTCCTCCAAAGTTAGACCGTCATCCTTTAAAGCCTCTTTTTCCTGTAACTACCATGGGTAGCTGTGTCTTGATCTTTTTGTTTTTTTGTTTTATAGTATTCACCAACTCGTCTAATAACTCCGTTCTTTCCATAAGTATATGTTGCAGGCAGTTGACGAAATGCACGTAGGGACATTTGCTCCTCCTTAGCGGATAGTACCAAACACTGCGAAATACATTTTGACTTTCTAGAAGCTAGTACTAAACACGACGAGACAGTGTAGGTGAGAGTTTGGTACTAAAGTAGATTCACATCAACCGTGCATTTGATGTCTAGGCCAGTCCCTTACCACTCCTGATTGGCTGTTAAGCTAATCACAGGGCTGGAAACTGTCTCCCTCGAGAGTTCACATGGGTAGTTTCTATGTTCCACAGCTCCTGAGGTATACGTCTTTCAGGAGAGGTGGAACATACATCCTGCCTCTGTGAACTCTTGAGAGACTGAGAGTTTCCAGCCCTGTAGCCAATCAGGAGCGTCGTAAGGGACCTAGACGAAAAATGCTCGGTTGACGTGAATCTACTATAGTACCTATCTGCCTGGTTTTGCTATCAAGCTGTAACTTATATACAGTACGGTGTGCACTGCAACCTTATGGAATTGAATTGATCTGCTCGAGTCCTGTTCGTCTGCCGTTGTGTGCAAGTTTCCAACACATGAATACTCGTGATCATTGTTGGATCTGCTTCATTGAAAAGTCTAGGTCGTAGTCAATGGTGTCTTTTAGAGGAGCCTTTTAAGCCAGCCCACCCGTCCTTTTATTAACAGGTATCCACGTGAATTTAACCTTTATTTTATTTAGAGTTAATATCTTTATTTTCCTTGAACTTATTTGACTAATTTCTCGTGCACAGAGTCCTTGCTACTTTAAAAGGACTGTAGGACAAACATACATCCTATCAATGATATTAAGGAATAATTATATTGCCGACTGATTTGCGTAAGGCCAATAGCAAAGCCGTTAGTTCAGCCTGCGTGGATGAGGCTGTCTTGTATCCTGACCACTATGTCTGCTTCTGAATTAAAAGGTACCACCATTCATTTGAGTTAAAGCGTCCCCAGCCCGCCCTATATCAGTACTCTGTATATCCATCACAGTTACTACTTGATTATGAGTCTTATTAGCGCCTCAGTGGCGTGGTCGGTATAGTGTTGGCGTGCCACCTTGGTAGCAGCGAGTTCGATTCTCGGACATTCCACTGAGGGGTGAGAGATGTGTATTTCTGTTGATTGAAATACACCACGACGTGGTTCGAAAGTCACGTAAAGCCGTTGGTCCCGTTGCTGAATAACCTTTGGTTCCATGCAACGTAAAAACACCATACATGCAAAAATGAGTCTTATTTTATAAGACATGTGACTTTTTGCAAGGTGGTTTGTCTGTAGTCATGTTAATCGGCTTGCACTCCATAAGAGGAAGTAGCCTAATTGTCCTTGTATTCAATAGACCAAAATCAACAACATTGTATTGCTGAATATCTTGAGCTGTTACTATAGTCCAGCTGTTAACTAGTATTCGCTCAAATCTAAGAGCATTTAGTTTTGCCTTTGGAAGCGTCTTTCGTTTCTCAGTGCTTTAATGCCGATAAGTGTTGATTTGTTTGATTCTTTCTCTTGATATTCTTGCACTTACTGGATAGCCTAATATAATTCCCATTGCAGCAATTTGATTGGCTTCAAGTTTCGTCAGTTCGGATTTTGAAAGACAGTCAATCAGCTCTGATGTATCCCACATACAAGTACTATACATCATAGAAAACACAGTTGCTGATAACCCCTTGCGGCCATATGCCATTGCTTTGAAAGGTCTCATTCTCATTTTATAACATATATATATATCTATATATATTTATATATATCTATATAATTATAAATATAATTAATATAAATTTATATATAATATATATATATATAGGTATATAATAATAAATTATATAGTATATTAATCTGGAAATTTTTGACCAATTCTCCTTTCGGCATATTAACCTTACTAACAATATTTATTGTATAACCATCAATATGACACTTCTTACTTTTATGCATTCTTTATTCCCTAAATCAGCTTTTAACAGCCGAGTTAGGACAGCATTCTTAACATCTATTAATCATCTGATATTTTCACGTTTAAAAATAAACCCTTTATAATTCCCTCATTTGTGTTGTTTTATTGAGTCCGGAGAGTTTTGGGGGGGGGGGTTACTCTTCCATCTCTCTATACTTTTACGGTTGGGGTGTCACAATGGGTGCCCCACCGTCCAGGTCACTAACCTTAACTCTCTTTCTGTATTTCCCTTTGCCACATCATACTTCTTCCTTATGAACACCATATCCTTTGGAAGCTTGAATTTCAAGTCAATGGCCCCCGTGGGCTTGTTCCATATGAATAGGTTTCATCTTCCGAATGACTAATCTCTCGGGTAATTAGTTTTATTTTGGGCTCGATTACAACTCTGATGACCTCACTAAGAGTAGCGTAACTGAAGTGGTTTTGTGCTTAGCTAACAAGATTTCTGTGAATAAGCTTACCCAGCAATGACAACGGTGATGTAAACCAAGAAAAACAAGACGAAAACTGCTCCGAATATGTACCTCGAGAGCACCAGCCATCGCGCAGAGTACTTATTCCAGTATCCCAGCTTTCGAAGAAGAGCTGATGTTCTCCTTAAGGAATGTCTTGAGGTGAGCTCATCACTGCAAGTGATTAGATGAACAGTAATGATAAGGGAGAGAAAGAAGATAGTGAAGACAAACCACACGTCCATGAGTTTTAGGTATGTTGTTTCTGGGAGGCTTGAAGAGGTGTCAGTGTATAGTGAAATGAGAACGAGGAGGGTCGTTAGGCTCATGCCTCCTCTCTCTGCAAAACGATCGACTCGCAAGAACAGAGTGCCGTACCTGAAACGAAGATGATGTACGTCAGTCCTAAGTGTATAGGTAATTCATGTGTGATTTGTGATGGTAAAGACAATGCTTACTTTACTATTACAACTTTCATGCTAGAGATATAGGTTGGGTCCTCTAAAGCTTATCTTCTTTGGGAATCGCTGGTTAAGAGCGAAAAATTTCAGTTGTCATTTCTTCTTTCATTGTAAGTCTCGTGTCTAACAGATAACAGTGATATGAAGAATAGTCGCGCATACGTTATTCTGTTTTACCCGATGTCACTTGGGGGGGTGGGGTGGTTGGAGCGGGGATGATTAAGGGACCTAAGTTAAAGGACAGATTAGGATGTGAAAATGTTGTCTTCGCCTCACTTTTAAGCTGGTTACGACCCTCGGGAAATGGTGAGCGCAGGTCTTCTGCACATTAACCTGGTTTGCCACATGTACATAAAGTTCCATCTTGATTCTTTTTCAAAGAGGCCTAAGTAGTAATACATAAAGATGGCTACTTACTACCATGGACATTTTTAATAAGCGCATAAGTTTATTATACAATTAATTACACATTTTGAAACTACGCAGGAGCAAGCAATGTTTCCACTCACCCAATGCCAATGAGGAAAGTTGTTGGGATGTATACTATCCAGATATGATTCTCTGGACGTTGTACTAGATATATCATCAGGGAAAATGTGTTCGACGAATTCGGCGTTTTTATATCATAACTTTCCAACGTATAGGATCCCAAATTCCTTGTTCTGTTGTAGGTAATAGATGACGACCTATTATACATAATGCTATCTCCTGTGATGCTCTGGATCTGTAACAGTAGAAAAATTGATTGGCATTGTCAGTAGAATTGTTTATTGGTAAATACACGTGGAAAACGATGTTGAGCTTGTCATTTTTTTTCCTTGAACATTTGGATTATAAGAATAAGCAAGGATTTTAATGTTGAAATATTGTCTTCAGGAAATACCGTTATACATGGTTACCAGTTTAAATTACGGAGACAGAAACTGCTGAAGCGCCTCAATGGCGTGGTTGGTATGGTCTTTGCCTGACACCTCGGTGGCCGCAAGTTCGATTCTCAGGTATGCCACTGAGGGGTTATAGATGTGTATTTCTGGTGATAGAAGTTCACTCTCGACGTGGTTCGGAAGTCACGAAAAGCCTTTGGTCCAGTTGCTGAATAACCACTGGTTCCATGCAATGTAAATACACCATACAAACAAACAAAAACTGATGACAATTCGTACCTGAATTTTAACGGAGCATCTGTGCACATCCCATGGAAAGCGACGAAGGTCAAAGTCACAGTAGACGGCTGTCCGGATCCGAATTTTGGATACTAAGTAATTCTCCAGTCCAGAGTATATCACATCTGTAATAGAATAAGAGACTCTCTCTCTCTCTCTCTCTCTCTCTCTCTCTGCTAAACAGTTTTGATTCCCTGTCGACATTCTACGAATAAAGTTATCATAAAACTTTTAGTTTTTAAAGTTTTTGTAATTGCTCCATGTGTCTCATGATAGTGACTATGTTTTATGATATCCAAGAGAGCAAGAAATGATGGGTACATACCATTCCCCCGGATCACTCCCTCTCCTTTGCGAAGAATGGCGAGATTCTTGGAAGTGTAGCCTTGTGTATCTGGGGAATTTTCCACGGTCACCTCTGGGTTCCAAACCTCCTGTCGTTAGATGTCTTAGTAATGGCAGTCAAAGGTTAATAAAGTGTTTTGATTAATGATAATAAAAAAGGGATTTTGACGAAGGAAAAATCTATTTCTGGGCAAGGGTTTGTGTCGCCCAGTGAAATAATCCCTTAAGTTCATTATTTCTAGGTAAATAATACTAACATTACCAGAGAAAAAATAAAATTAGGGGGATGTCAGAATAACTGACTCGCTCACCCTAAATAAAAGAGGGTGTCGGTATGTAGCTGGGGCGAGTGAGACCACTACCATGAACCTCTTGCCATTCAGAACTTTCCACATCGAAATCCCCCTCCAGAGAGAGCTGATACACGGCCGGCGCCGTCAACTACTACTACTCTACCTACGACGCCAACCTCAGCGCTCCTGATGGCCATCCTTGAAGTTAGATGCCATTCTTGGGTGCAAGGGTGGGAAAATAGGGGGGGGGATTTCACTGGGCGACACGAACCCTTACCCAGAAATAGATTTTTCCTTCGTCAAAATCCCTTTTCTGGGCTCAGTTCGTGTCGCTTCGTGAAATAGTACCAGAGAATTAGCACAAGATTGGGCAAGGAAAAATAAAAAAGAGGACTCAATAAAACAAGAGAAGTAAAAAGAAGTAAATATAATATTATTGAGAGCTTACAAGTTATCATAAAATAAAGTTAACTTAAACTAATGAATCCAATTATATACAATTAGACTTAAAATTAGACTTAAACTAACTTATGATAACTTATTACTAGAATTATGCAAAATTTAAATATAAGTGAGGTTCATAGAACAAGATACATAAGGCAGGAACACTCACTAAAACTCATAGATTTAAGACACATATAAAACATCATAATTATATGTTGGTGTGCTTCCCTAGCATAAAAATAAGGGGAGCAACACCGATTAGTTACAAACAGTAATCAGTATATATATACAGTTGTGAGTGCCCCAAGCAAAAAAATAAGGGGCACACCACCATATGTAGCCTTTCAGGCAGCTAAGGCTGAAGAAACCAATGAGCATGACGGTAAGGTTAGGTGCATTGTTAGTTGAGGCAGGTAGAAAGGAGATCTGGATCTTCGACTACAATTACTGAGGAGTGTCAGGAGAAACTATGTTTCCTGCTGCCACTGCCAAAAATTTTAAAGATTCGAAGGACTTTAAATAATGACGTTTAAAAACTGTCGGCGATTTCCAGCCCGTATATTTCTTTAAGCCATCAAAGTTCATATGCTGGAAATAATTAATTGAGGTGGCTACTGCCCTGATATCATGGGCTTAGGGAATGAATCAGGATTTGCCTGTTTGATAAAATAAAGGATTTGTTGTCTAATCCCTTTTATTGAAATAGTACCACCTTTTTCCCTCATAAAGAGGGGGCCTGAGGATCTGGAGGATGTCCTAGTCAGATAAGCTCTTAAGGTCGTCACTGGACAAAGAGAAAGGTCTTGTGGAAGAGGGAGGACCTTCCAAGGGGCCCATCTCATTAAGGGATCCTCATTCTTTGCCAGAAAACTACGATCTGGTGATAGTAAGACTTCTCCTGAAGGGAGGAATTCTACATTTCCAGCATCTCTGGAAAGGGCCAACAGTTCTGATATTCTGGCTCCTGAGGCCAAGCTTAATAGAAATAAAGTTTTCCTCAGTAGCATTATATAAGTACATAAATCGATATCAGTATCTGAAGCCAGTTTGAGAACGTCATTCAAAAACCATGAGATTGAACTAGGACTTTCTGAGGGCCTGAGCCTAGCACAGGCTTTAGGAATAGACGTAAAGTGAGAGTCTGTTAAGTCTATCTTAAAACCAAACTGGAAGATTTTCTTTAAAGCTGACTTATTAGGGGTAATAGTGCTAGCTGCTAAACCTTTTTCAAACAAAGACCTGAAAAAGGATATAGCTGTATTAACTGTCATGTTTCGGGTGTTTGTTTCCTTCAGGAAATTTGCCAGTTTCTTTACAGCAGCATCATACTGACGTAAAGTTGATTCCCTCTTATCTGATTCTAAGAAAAGAATATTTTGGGGATCAATACCTGCATCTCTCTTAGCCGCAAACTTCATGAAGTCCATAAAGTTAGGGTTTTGAGAATTCCTGAGGAAGCGAACACAGTCCTCATTTGTACTGACTGAGATAGCCTGGGATTGGGAATCCGTCGAGGTCGGAGACCCAATTCCAGGAGCAGAGGATATCAGTTGCTCTTGGGCCAGTCCGGGGCTACTAGAGCTACTTGTCCCTTGAACGTCCTGAGTATGCTCAGGACTTTCAACAGAAGATTCACTGGAGGAAAGATGTATATCTTCCTCCATTGATTCCAATCTATGGACATGGCGTCTATGGCATAAGCCAGAGGGTCCAGGTTGGGGGCCACATAGCAAGGGAGCTTGTGGTTCGCTTGGGATGCGAAAAGATCTACTTGGAGACCTGGGAATATCTGGCATATCCACTGGAATGAGCGCTTGTCCAGGAACCACTCCGATTCTAGAGGAACTGACCGAGACAGAGCGTCTGCTATCACGTTCCTTACTCCCGCTAGGTGGGTGGAGGATAGATGCCATTTGTACTTGGTTGCTAGAGAAAAGATGGCTATCATGCCATGGTTCACATGTTTTGATTTGGATCCTTCCCTGTTGATGCAGTGTACCACTACTGCGCTGTCCAAAACCAGCTTCATGTGGGAATTCTTGGCTGGTAGAAGCCTCTTCAGAGTGAGGAATACTGCCATTGCTTCTAATACGTTTATGTGAAGCTGGTGGAACTGAGGTGACCAAGTTCCTTGAACCTTCTTGAACTGAGAATAACCTCCCCACCCGCTCAGAGAGGCATCCTTATGGATAACCAACGCCGGAGGAGGGAACTGAAGAGGAACTGATTTGGACAGGTCTTGGGCGGAGACGTTTGCGAAGAATCGGCGGGATTACTGACAACTTGTCTCGAGATTTGACATTTGCTCTTGAGCGCCAAACTCGATCTATATCTTTCAGTTTTGTTTTTAGCAGAACGTCTGTTACTGATGCAAATTGGAGGGAACCTAGGATCCTTTCCTGGTTTCTCCTTGACGTCTGTTTGCATTTGAGGAATTGCCTTATTTACTTGGCTATTTCTTTCCTCTTGATCACCGGAATTGACAGAGTGTGGGAGTTTAGGTCCCACTGAATGCCGAGCCACTGAAAACGAGACTCCGGCGTAAGCCTGGACTTGGTCTTGTTTATTTGGAACCCTAGATGTTCCAGGAATTTGATTACTTTGCTTGTGGCTTTGAGGCATTCCTCGACGGTTGCTGCCCAAATGAGCCAATCGTCGAGGTACGCTACTACCATTATCCCTTGTGATCTCAGCTGTTGGACTACTACTTCCGCTATTTTCGTGAAGACCCTGGGGGCTACATTCAGCCCGAAGGGCATCACTTTGAAAGAGAATGCCTGGTCTCCCAACTTGAAGCCTAGGTATGGGCGGAAGTGTCTCGCGACTGGGATATGATAGTATGCGTCTGGGATATGATAGTATGCGACTGGGATATGATAGTATGCGGATATTGATAGAGGTGGTGACGGCCCCAAGGGGAAGTAAGGTCCGCATCCGCGAGATAGTCAGCATTTTGAACTTGTCGCAACGAATGAATAAATTTAGACGGGACAAGTCTAAGATTATTCTTCGTTTTGTTGAGCCTTTCTTTGGCACGCTGAACAAGCGTCCTTGAAACTTTAAATGTCTGACTCTTGACACTACTCCTTTCTGAAGGAGCTCCTGTGCATACTCTGTCAATTCCTCTGTTGGTGGTTGGAGGAATGTTTTGGATGGAGGAGGACCTTTGATCCAACTCCACCCCAGCCCTTTGGACACAATGCTCTGTGCCCAATTGCTGAATCCCCACCTGTGACGGAAGAGGAACAGCCTCCCTCCTACCTGAGGGTTCTCACTGTTGCTGTGCAGGACGGGCTCTGCGTCCTCCACGGAAGTGTTTCCCCCTGTTGGTTGCCCTTCCGCCACCCCTCTGGCGAAATGCACCCCTAGCCCTGCTTCCCCTCCCAAACCTATTGATGGCTTGGAATGCTTGACTTTCAAAGACAGGGTTGAAAGCTGGGGAAACAGCGTAGGAGGTCGAAGGCTGGCTTTGGGGAGTCAACAGGAGGATGGTCTGATTCTGACCCTTGGCAGTCGTCGGTTGCACAGATTGTGAGACCGGGACTGCCTGAACAAATTGTTGCTGTTGTTGAGTCTGGAAGGGTGGGAACTTCTTGGTCTTCTTTAGCTTTTTAGAGCCAGAAGGAGCAGTTTCTGTCTTTCTTTTATTAGAAAGACCCCAGCGAACTCTAAGGCTTTGGTTGAGCCTAGTCGCCTCATGCTGTACCTCGATTACAGCAGCTTCTGGGAAGAGGTCAGCTCCCCAGATATCAGAAACCAGCAACTTATTCGGTTCATGCCGAATTGTAGCTTCCTGCAGGACATGTTTCCTGCAGTTCCGCCTTGCTACCACAAACTCGTACAGATCCGACTGCACGGTCTGTGTTTGCACCTTTGCTAGGAGCTTAAACAGAGGCTCCGAACCATAAGTTATGGCGGCAACCTCTGTCATTACCAATGCATTGAGCGTTCTCCCTAACCTAGTCCTTGCCTCAAATTCCGCTTGGATTAGGTTATCCGGCAGCCTAGGGAGCCTCTCCCCGAACTGATCAATACCACAGTCCGGTTTAAGTTTCCCTACAGTGAAGGTTGTCGGAAGGTCTGCCCAAAGGTCCCCAAAGGCTGGGAAAAGTGGGGACGTTGGGTCTGATTCCCTGAGCTGAGGGAGAGGCTCATCCTTCATGGCGGCCTGTATGGTGACCTCCGCAATCTTTGTTGTGAAGGGGAGTGGTGCCTCATCCTCCGTTGCAAAGATTGTGAAGGTGCTCTTGAATTCCTGGAGCCTGGTATTAGTGCAATCCCAGTCTTCCAGGCATCTTACCCATTCCCTCTGAGCTTGCTCGCGACTGTAGATGACAGTCTCTTTAGGGATCTTGTCTTCCCTATTGAGAGCTGCCTCCGTCAACCTAGCATATCCCATGAATGGTGGTTGCAGGCCGACGGGATGGAACTCGAAGTCTTTGATACGACGAGTTCCACAGTCCGGGATGGAGATCATTCCATCCTTGAAGGGAGCAAAGGCTGCTACCCTCCAAGGATTGCTCATGGTGAAAGCGGGAAGGGAGTTATAGTCAGGCATCGGAGTAGCTCCAGCGCCTGCTAGGGGAAGAACAGCTGGAGGAGCTTGACTCAGACCTGCCAGCCGGTTCTCCTGGTCCGTCAGCCGATCCGCGATGTTCTGAATCGACTGACCGGACTGCGCAAACGAGGTGGAGATTTGGGCGAGCACTTGATCAAACCTGGTGTTCATCATTGTGCCTACCATATTCCCCACCTGTTGCATGGCCCCTGCTGTGAAGGAGACAGGGTCGAAGGGACCAGAAAAACTGGCCTCAACAGGGGTCGCCGGAGGAGCTCCGGTAGAAGAAGAAGGTACTGGCTCGGCGGGAGCATGGACCTTCTCCTTAGAGGACTTACCTCTAGACCCTTTAGAATGCGAAGATGAGGAAGAAGTCTTCGCTTTCTCTGCTCCGGGCTGGTGAGCCAGAGACTTACGAGAAGAGGAAGAGGACGAAGTCTTTTTAGACGACGTCTTCTCCAGGGTCTTCTGCACTCTCTGTCCCTTCACCTTGGGGACGACTGAGGCAGCAGGCGTCTTAGCCGGAATCTCTGATTCCGTAAAGCCTTGGAAAGATGAAGAGGAAGGAATAGGGGAAGAAGATCCAGAAGCGTCCAAGGGAAGCCCTTGGGTGCCCAACAAGCCCACCTCAACCAACAACTCGCCTCCACCTACCGTCATTGGCTCAATGTTTAGGTCCAAAGTGGCGATGTCTGCAGTAATGTCTGGGGCTCCGCCTTCCATCAGGGTCTGCTCCACCTGGAGTTGGATCCGAGCGATAGCCGGAGCTGCCGCGGCGGGGTCGACGTACCCGGTCGACTTACCGCCTGGGAAGATCCGGACAGCCATACTCTTGTCAAGGATGTATGGCTGTCCCTTCGGCGCGTTCTTGTCGAAGCCACCTACCCAGGCTTTCAGGGTGGCCGACGCGGCGTCCTTAACGGCGGCAGCCTGAAACAAAGGGTCATTGTAATCCTTACAACGAAGCCCCAAGGATATATCGTTAACAATTAAGACTAATCAATCAATTATAGAGCAGAATTACACAAGACTTATGTGATAGTATATACCAGAAAAGCTTATACCTACGCCGGCATATACTTACTCCGTCCGAAAACTGTTCCACCAGCTCGTAGCAGATGGAGCAGGCTTAATTGTGCCACACAATCAGATCCTTGTGGCGGACGGCGCAGGGAGCGTGGGTTCTGCAGACCTCGTGTCCGCAGGGGTCCTGGAGGACGGCGTTACAGCCAGCCTCCTGACAGTTGGTAGCCTGTAAGTGAATAGATACATAAGTATCACCGTTATACACTAGCAGGACTACTCAGACATGATGCTCCGCTGCATGCCGGAGTAGCATAAATTTTTGGGCATAATCCTCTCCTGTACTCTGTGTGGGAGAGGAGAGTCCATGGGACTTGGTAAGCTGGTAGAAAAACTCCGGTATATGCTGGAGTGAATATTTCTGATAAACCAGATACCTATCATACACCTATAGTGCACCGGGGTTTCAGGAGGAGTACGCCACACCGGAGAACGAGAGAGGATTACCCGAATAACTTAAGTCTAAACAAAGTAAAATAAATCAAACCTGGAGCGTATAGCTCCACTGTAGAACCCCTCCGTCAACCGCCGGAATGCTCGGATAGCAAGCGGGCGCTCCGTCAGAAAACGAAAGGGACTACTGTTACAGATATGGGAAAGCATGTAGGACCAACCGAATTCCCCCCTCCCTTAAAATAGCTGGCGGAGACAGCTATACAACTAAATAAGAAGGAAGGTTAGGGGAACCGGAGAGCAAAACAGAACGCCGGAGAAGGACCGATGCGAACAGGTGGGGTGGCCAACCCAACCCGAACACACCAGGACTCCCCCGAAGCCCAGAGAAAACGAGACTGGTCCGAGAGGACCCCCCTAAAGTCCAAAACTCCCGTATCCTCCCTGATAGGGAGGAAGAGGGGAGGGGTGCCCGGATGGTCGCCATGGTGACCGTGAGCGGACGAGGACTAACCCTCCCTCCACGTGGGAGGAAGGGAAGGGGGGACAAGGACTAGGGCAATCAGTGGCTCGACGCGAGCGCAGGTGGACCACGGGGTGATAATGCAACAAAACACAGCCTAGGTCGAGCTGACCACGCGAGCACGAGTGGACCACAAGGCGATAATGCAACAAAACTAGCCTAAGCCAAACTGATTGCCCCAACATGCAATCCACAAATAAATACATCGTAAAGAAAGAGAAAGGAAATCACTAGTGGGAGAGAAAGAATGACGTCCAGGAGAAGTAGGCTAGTTTCCCCGAAAGAAAACAGGCGAACTGCTCAAGAGCTGGCCTCTGCCAACGTGGAAAGGAGGGCGACGGCCAGGATAGCTGGACTAAAGAATAACATAGCAGTGTATTCATAATCACCCACACGCCTAAACACCTAGACAAAGGGACATGCATGCATGAACACTAATCTAAGGCACAGGCAAAGGATTTCCGAATAGTACGATGTAAAGCAATAGAACACGTGGGAACTTCTGTACCACATGATAAATAACTCATATAAGAGTAAATACACACGGAATAGATACCACGGTATGGGAGACCGAAGTAGCTAACTGAACATGAGGCGAGCCGGCAAGGCGAGCCATGCGCCAGACCAGGAGACTATTATCGGACCTAAAAAAACGGTAAAAACAGTTCCTGGCTGACAAAAAAACTAGTGTAAAACCTTTCGGGGTACTTAACTTAGCTGCGGCGATAGCTGCTAGTTCCATGGTTAGAATAAATCCAAGAAAGCACACAAAAAGACACAGAGCAAAGAGTAGCACGTGCGTTCAGAAGTTCGCTAACGTAAAGGATGGCCACCAGGAGCGCTGCGGTCAGAGTCGTAGGTAGAGTAGTAGTAGTTGACGGCACCGGACGTGTATGAGCTCTCTCTGGAGGGGGATTTCGATGTGGAAAGTTCTAAATGGCAAGGGGTTCGTGGTAGTGGTCTCACTCGCCCCAGCTACATATCGACACCCTCTTTTATTTAGGGTGAGTGAGTCAGTTATTCTGACATCCCTAATTTTATTTTTTCTCTGGTAATGTTAGTATTATTTACCTAGAAATAATGAACTTAAGGGATTATTTCACGAAGCGACATGAACTGAGCCCAGAAAAAAAGCTAGTCTTGCTATATTTAGTTAGTGTAGCTTGTGGAAAACCGAGGATGACACAGTGACCTGTAGAACATTTATTCACTTGAAAGAGACTAAAATGAGTCTAACGTAATTGTTATTTTTAATAGCTGGTAAATCAAACTAACTTTACATTTGTTGCGTGATCTATCGCAAGGATGTTTATGTAGTAAGCAACGAGGAATAATCTTAGATGCAAAGGTGGGATATCTTACTATATCATAGGTGAGCTTAGCTGAAACCCTGGTGCTCTTTGATCATGGGATTTTTTTCCGTCATAGTACAGTATCGTTATTCATGGGTGTTTTCAATGACGGTATGGAACGGCAGCTCAAGCTTGGTCTAATATATCAGAAATCAGTTAGGGCTCGAAAAGAGGCTCTTGGTGGTGAACGCTTGATGGCATGCACGCACGTTCATAGTTTCTTTAAAATGCTGAATGATTGATTGAGAAAGCATCATTAATATCTAAGTTCCGCAAGCCAAATTCAAACATTGGGGTTGCAAATTAGCTCAATTTACTTAGTTATAGCAATTTACCTACAATACCGACCATGGATGCTCAGCCGCATTAGCGTTGATGAAGACCAATTTATCATTAAATTGTTCCAGATTGACTTTTACATGTTTAAACTAATGATCTGCTGAACATAAGTGAATTGGTGGAGAAATGGGTGATGTATGATGGCCACTAAATGAAAAAACCTGTTTGTGAATAGTTTTCAGTATGCTAACCTGATCCTGACGAGTAGAAATAATAGTTGCAGTGATATCAGATGGAAGGTTTCGGTAATGCAGTCGAATGTCTTTCCATAGCATTTTCACAGTAAAATCGACGTCAAGTGTCTTGGCTAAAAGTCTTACTGGACCAACCTTTAACAGAATCACTTGGATATCAAAATATACTGGTCTTGGCGGAGGTACGAGCAACAGATGACCCGAGACAGATTCTGCAGTGTGGCAACAACTTTCATCGGAGCCCGTCTTGCAGTCATATACCTGGTTACATCGCTTGTTCCAGGGAATACAAGTTCCGTCAGTGCACGTGAATCCCTCACATGATGTCAAGGTTAGATTACTGTAAGGCTTCGTGGTGTCGTCCACAAGTTTACATGTATCTTTTGTTATGTTCCACTGATGAAGACCCAGAGGAAGAGTCTTCGTATCTACAGAAGCAATTTCATCACCATTCCTTTCTCGTAGTTTCCATGTGCCATTTCGTGGCTCAATGGTCATATTATGTCCAC
>NC_087218.1:66943686-66989073 GCF_015104395.2 Macrobrachium nipponense | reverse complement strand
TTAATCAGTTACCTTTTATCCTATCACACCTTTGGTACCATTTTATTTCTTATGATTTTTAGAATGTAATTCTGGTGTCATGTAATCATCAGCCGTACGTTAGTACTTTCTGTTGAATATATATTCTCATGACTAACAGTATATAACTTTCATTATGTATGACATGTTATCTTTATATTAGTATGATATCACATGCATTTATCTTGTACGTGGATCTGTATCTTACATGTATTATTCATTACTTATGAGTATTTCTATATATTCCCATTAATTTCTCTATCACACTCCTTTGAATCATATGCAAGTCAAACTTTAAAACTCAGTGTTTAGTTTTGTAGCTGACCGAGCAATTAATGTAATGATTACATTTCAAATACATATTCCATATGTATAAATACTCCAATGACCTAAGAGGTCACTGTTGAGGTAACAAGGAGTGTGATAACGGTTGATAAACAGGACGCAAGCTAGGCTGGATGTATTGAATCAGCAACGCCCTGGTTTGCATTTGCCTGTGATAATCAAATCCATGATTGTGTCAAAGAGGTCACAGTGCTTCGCCTGAGAACCTATTGACCTATAGCCCAGACGTCTACGTGACTTCCTCTCACATGTTCGTCTGTCTGTATGTTATTGTAAATGCATTTGTAACTTAGAACTCTACTTTCCCTCCTAGAATCAGGTTCTCCTAACTACCTTCTTGCCTTTTACTCAAGAGATGTAGTTTTGCAAATATACCGTTGTTAAGTTATCATCATGAGTTTTTAACATCTCCGCCTTTATACTAAAAGAAGATTCTGACTTAGAAATTATCGTCGCAATCGCAGACGAGGATGGGAAGTATGGGAAGTATACCACACAATACTTGGGTATCACATCACAGGTCTAAATAACCTCACAGTGCAGCCTCGTTATACAAGGCGCAGCACAAACTCATATATGTGCAACATGAATCGGTTGAGGCCTTGCAACATGAACAGCTATTATAATTATCTGCACAAGTAAAAAACCATACAATAAAGAGCCAAATCAATTAGGTATTTATTGATAATAAATGTTATATAGCTTTTATTTTAGTTTGAAAGCCTCAGCAGGTAAATATTTCCTCCCAACATAATGAAAGCTATGAGATTTTTAATGGGTTCACTTTTCTCCGTATTATATGTAATTTATTTTTTCCCAAATAAGTGAACCCCATATGAAATGGCATAATTTGAAGACTGATAACTGTCTAATTATCTAACTGAACTATCACAATGACATAAGGCAAGTGGTGGTGAAATGTGTTTGAAGCAAAGTAAAATTTTTATAAATATAAACAGGATGATTTTATGACATTTATGCGCCCAAACCCACCTGTCTCCAGATATACCAGTGCAACCTAAGATATTAACAATCACATCAATAGGGCTTCTGTATATAAATGTAAATGGGAAAATTACACAGTTTAATTATTCAATATAACACTCATTATATTCATTATTTAAAATATTATATTGTGCGATTCTTACTTTTTTAATTAAATCTGGTTTCTGTTCACAGTGACGCAGGCGAATGGCGCGAATAGCAAGATCCCAACAATCGTTCAAATAGAATACAAATTAAAAACTTATACGAGTTCGATGAACTTTGGGATATTTGCCGTTGAAATTTTTCAGAAATGCAATAATTTTAAAAATGTATAATTTTTTAATATTATTTGATCTAAATTAAAAATTAAATTCAATTACTGGAAAATACATTAAGAAAATAAATAGAATTTTCCATCGGTCATAAATAGTATTCTAGCACATTAACTATATTTTCTCCCTAGTATATTCAAAGATGAAAAATATAGTAATCGATGCAGAGTAAGACAGACTTGACTCTTGCACATTAAAAGAATGATAAACGCAATTACTTTTGTACCGAATCCCGTTAGGAAATTCGCTTTTGGGTAGATAAGCCGTTGACTCCGACCCCCTTGTTGCCGATTGGTCCTTCAGAAACTTGCTTCGACCCCAGGAACATACACCACCGCCTCCTCTATTATTCTTCCAAGGTTCGAATATTGTCGGCGCAGAAGGAGCTATATATAATTATTTAAAAAAATACGTTATATATATGTATGTATATATATATATATATAATTATATATAATATAAATTAGCATGTGACAATATATTTATGGCTATGGGAAAAATCAAAGAACGTAGCACCAAGCGCTCACACTAGCCGTGCATTTGAAGTCTAGGCCAGTCTGTTATTTTAAACATGCACATTTTTGAGGTACAACGGCTGATATAAGTTTAAGTATAATATATATATATATATATATATATATATATATATATATATATATATATATATATATATATATACATATGTAAATATAAATAATAAATAAATAAATAAAATATATATATATATATATATATATATATATATATATATATATATATATATATATATATATATAATCTCAATGGAAAATCAATGGGTTGACTTTACAAACAATCATAATAATGGCCACAATTATCTTCTTCGCCCAGTAAGGGTAAACAATATACGAGTCGTCTGTTTGAGAAGCATGACGTAACCAGGTCAATACAGGAGAGTTGGTGCCCTTGAGGCCAGACAGTGAAGGGCTCCTGCCTCCTTAGGAGTCCATCACTTTTCTTACTATGTGCGCCGTTTCTAGGATCACACTCTTCTGCATGAGTCCTGGAGCTACTTCAGCCTCTCGTTTTTCTAGGTTCCTTTTCAGGGATCTTGGGATCGTGCCTAGTGCTCCTATGATTATGTGTACAGTTTCCACTGGCATATCCCATATCCTTCTTATTTCTATTTTCAGATCTTGATACTTATCCATTTTTTCCCTCTCTTTCTCTTCAACTCTGGTGTCCCGTGGTATTGCGACATCAATGAGTGATACTTTCTTTTTGACTTTGTCAATCAACGTCACGTCTGGTCTATTTGCATGTATCACCCTATCTGTTCTGATACCATAGTCCCAGAGGATCTTTGCCTGATCGTTTTCTATCACTCCCTCAGGTTGGTGCTCGTACCACTTATTACTGCAAGGTAGCTGATGTTTCTTATACAGGCTCCAGTGGAGGGCTTTTGCCACTGAATCATGCCTCTTTTTGTACTGGTTCTGTGCAAGTGCCGGGCATTCGCTTGCTATGTGGTTTATGGTTTCATTTTTCGCATTGCACTTCCTACATATGGGAGAGATGTTATTTCCGTCTATCGATTTTGAACATATCTGGTTCTTAGGGCCTGATCTTGTGCCGCTGTTATTATTCCTTCAGTTTCCTTCTTTAGCTCTCCCCTCTGTAGCCATTGCCATGTGTCATCGCTGACTAGTTCTTTAGTCTGTCTCATGTATTGTCCGTGCATTGGTTTGTTGTGCCAGTCCTCTGTTCTGTTTGTCATTGTGCTGTCTCTGTATATTTCTGGGTCTTCGTCTACTTTTATTAGTCCTTCTTCCCATGCACTCTTTAGCCACACGTCTTCACTGGTTTTCAGATATTGCCCCAGTGCTCTGTTCTCGATGTTATCGCAGTCCTCTATACTTAGTAGTCCTCTCCCTCCTTCCTTTCGTGTTATGTATAGTCTGTCCGTATTTGCTCTTGGGTGTAGTGCTTTGTGTATTGTCATATGTTTCCTGGTTTTCTTATCTATGTTGCGGAGTTCTGCCTTCGTCCATTCCACGATTCCTATTTTCTTGTACTTGGGATCCCATTGAAGATTGTGTCCTTAACATGATATCTCGCTGCATTTATCAATACCAGCATCTCATCTGAAATTCTTGTAGCATCACACTAATTTTTATTACATTTTTCCTTAAAGGAATTTTATATTGATTCGATAAAGGAATGTAGATCATTTAGAAAGTATGAATGCTTCTTCGATCCTATATTATTCCTGCAAAGTTACAGTTATTGAAACAAAAATTAAAATTTTTTTTTGTTACACAGGAAAGCATTGGTCCATTCGAAATATTTTAGTGCCGACTTGTACTGTTCAGGTATAGTATACACAAAAAGTGTAATAGGGTTTTCACTGGCAATCTACAGTAACCGAAAAGTTATAAAATTGCTAAACTATACATAACCGAAGAACAAAGTTGCATCAATCGTGATAGAAGGTTCAGACGATCAATGTAATATTGACATAAGATTTACATATCTGATTGCAAGTCTATACATGACAAACACTCATTATATCAAATTATAAAGGAAGATAATATCTCTATCCTGTGACAAGAACGCTATTAAAAAATAATTTAACAAAATAAAAAATAAACACTTTCAAACAACGCCTGCTAGCACATAACTCTTGTTTAGCAGTAATATATAGGATTCTACACGATGTGTTTACTTTGTAGGCTGTTACAGAGTACTGGTTGGATATCAAAACAAAAACTAATTGGATTTTAATAATAGAATAGGCTTGCGCACTCAACGGGATTAGAGTAATTTCTCATCCTCTCAGGCATAAATCGATTTGGAAGACCAGTTAGGGCTAAAATTCTTCGATTCATTTACGTCTCCCAGCATTGTTTACTCGTGATTAATCATTCAACTCTCCAGCTAGTCTCAATACCCTAATTCGGTTTTGAAATCCTCAACCGCACAGAGCTTCACACTTAATTCACATACATTTTTAAAGAAACCTAAGCATTAAGCTTGGTCGTGAAGGAACAAAATGAAAAAAAAAAAAAAAAAAAAAGTACAAATGGCGAGGCCTTAATACCCTTGCCCTCGGCCTCCTCCAAAGGAAATTAATATGGTTTCTCTATATAATCATTTTGTTTGTTTGTATGGTGCTTTTACGTTGCATGGAACCAGTGGTTATTCAGCAACGGGACCAACGGCTTTACGTGGGCTTTACGTGACTTCCGAACCACGTCGAGAGTGAACTTCTATCACCAGAAATACACATCTCTCGCTCCTCAATGGAATGGCCGAGAATCGAACCCGCGACCACCGAGGTGGGACGCTAATACCATACCAACCACGCCACTGAGGCGGCGCTCTCTATATAATCATGTGTGTGTTAATGCGCAGGTGTGCTGAACGTACAGTGTGTTGTGTTTCGTGAATATGATCTCCTTTTGATGAATAAACAGTGTGGTTGGCTTATTACTAAAAAGCAGTTTGTTAGTTTAGGCAGGAGAGGAGCTCATCTTTAACGTTCGTGATCGGCATAGTTTTTTTTTTTATAAGAAAAACACATTTACAAGAAAATACAACATGGAAGCTGATATTGTTGCAAAACAATTTCAACAACCCGCTTCAGGTTCAGTGGTTTAACATGAGAAAATAAAATAATCCTCCCAGAATGTTAGGCAAAAATTGGTACCAATAATGTTGATCTGTGCCCAAAAAGTATATTGCGACGTATAAACTAATTCCCTATGACGCCTAGTATCAGTGATAAATATTTTAGTAGTCGATTTGTACAAAATTATAATCATGAGGCTTGGAAAATATTACTTCCCGAAGAGTAATTAAGTAGTATGTGCTTAGTTTTCTAGAATAAAAGATAAAACTAAAATTTAGAATCTCATTTACTTACCGATATCTCATTTTCCCTTCCGATCGAGAACTGCTGAAAGCTCGGTGAACTTTCTGGACGGAGTCATATCTCCTCCTAAGACCAGTTAGTAAAAAGAAAAAGAAAAGAAGAAAAAAAAACTGTAGCGCTCAATTAATATATCTACCACGATAAATATCTACCACGATAAATGTACAACAGTACCACACGACGCTTAAGATTTCAAGGGGTTACTTATCTGGTACACTTTTAGAGAACAAATAAAAGTATTAACAAATTAACAACACTGAAGACTTAATGACCCCAGTAATGAAACAATAAAGGGCAGAGTTGGGAGAATATGAAACGACTGAAGCTAAATGAAGATGGAACGACGTTTATTAACAGGATCATTACGAAACTATAAAAGCTTCCCACTTGATAACAGCGTTAGGAAACAAATTCTACCGACTGATAACCGTCTCGTTTTAAGAATAAAATACTAAATGAAGTGGAAATGGGCCATTACCACCTCAGAACTGTAGCGTTCATAACATTTGACGAGTATTATGTCTAGTAGTGAAATAAAAAAAGCAAAGAAATAAGACCTCTTCCAGTCTCTACAGCCCTATCAAGAGTATTAACAGCTGAAGTAGTTAGTTACACGGTTTAGTTACCTATGCAGCCAGGCTGGTGATGAATGAAATCCCACACAATTAGGACACTCCCATCCTAATTTAGATTACAATATAGAATTTAGGCATAAGGCCAAGCGGTAGAACCTATGAAGGTCGTTCAGCGCTGAAACGGAAATTTATAGTAGAAAGGTTTGAAAGGTGTAACAGGACGAAAACCTTCCAGTTGTACTAGGAAATATTTGTTAGGAGAGTGGAAAGAAAGATGGAAGAGAGTGAGTATGAACGGAAGTACGGTAAAATGAATAAAAGGAGTTGCAGCTAAGGGCCGAAGGGACGCTGTAAGGAATCTTTAAGTACAGTAATGCTTACCGTGCACAGCAAGAGGTGCACTGACGTTACTACCATCCTAATTAAGCCTCCTTGGCTACCTACAAACTAGACAATTTGATTTGACGAAGCTCGCGTTATGAAAAGGTACTCAAGTATTTTAAATGACCTCCAACAACAACATACTACCGAAAGCGTAACTTTGCCAACATTAGTTTTTTTTATGACCCTCTATCCCCGCCGGGCCGAGCAGTGTTATCCAACCAACCACAACTTGCAGGGAGAATAGCGTCATTTGAACGTTTTTGAATAACGGAAGCATCCTTGCAAAGATGAATAGTTCCTTGGCAGAGATCATTTTTCTACAAAGGAATTCACATTTCATCCTAGGAACTGCTTGATTGGCGAAACGATACCTCGAGCAATACAGATTCCTTTCGCTGTATTCTCCACAGGTATGTAATGCAATGGCCATATTGAGCTCTGGATTCAAAACTATTTAGGGATATGCTTTCCGCTAAGAACCTTGAAATCCTTTTCCTACCCAAGTACGATTCGAACCTTCACTGGTTAGCAGGCTGAAGCTAACAAGGACCATCGAGCATCACCTGAAACGGCTTTCAACTTCAACATTTTCTTTGAGAGAAATAGACGCCAAAAGTTCTCACTTTATCTCTACACTTTCCTGCCATGGGCACTTAGCGCCCGAATTCCACTGTTACGTTTTCAACTCAACAGGTCACCAATCAGTCTTCGCTAATTTTGCTACAAAATCATGCAATTACATTTTTCCAGTGATAGCGCTTGTATGTTTAAGGTTTCCTATATTGTTAGTGTGAGAGGTTGACAAAGAGGCAGGTAGAAGTGTACTGATTTTTATTACAGTCAAGGGAAATATAAATATACAGCATGCGGACGGAAATGTGGTCACCGACCCGCGAGAGAGTAAAAGTGGGTCGGCGAGACCCGATTTGTGCTTCTTGAGAGACATAAAATACAAAATATAAAAGTACACAATATGTGGTTATACAAGCTTTATACACTGACGGAAAGCCCGCTGAATGCTCTCTCAGGGGGAAGTGAGAACAACGCGAATGATGAATTATGTACAGAGAAAATTATGAATAAGCGTTGTCCTTACAAATACTCCCCCCCTAAGACAATAATTAGGTATGATTGTTGGCTGACTTCTTTGTACTTCGGGTAGTCACTCGCGGAAGCGAGCTGGACGGCGGAGGCGCCCTCGGGTGCGTGATATTAGTTGTTGTGGTGGAGATCCTCGGGGTTTTCCGGGACGGGATGCCTCCCCTGAGGTGATCCTCGGGGGGTTCGAACCGTCTTTCGGAGCGCCGCGGCTACGGCTAGGAGGTTTGGCGACCGAAGGAGTCGCTTTTTTCCGAGGAAGATTGAGGCGCCCTGTGGAATCCGCGTCTGCGAGGTCCTCGTCCATGATGAAGGCTGGTTTCAGGCGATCGATTGTGACCCAGTCCTCGCGACCGTTGATGGATAAGAGATATGCCTTGTCAGTGCGTCGTAGGACGCGGAAGGGACCGCGGTAGGGTCTCGTTAGAGGCGGGCGGCGGGCGTCGTCCCTGACGAAGACGTGCTTGCACGATGATAGGGCCTTCGGGAGGAAACGTTTGGTTCTGTCGGAGAAGGTTTTGACGCAGGGCGTGAACTTCCCGGCGGATTCCCGAAGCCTGGCGATGGAGACGTCAGCGTCGTCGGCATTGGTCGGGAAGAACTCGCCAGGGACTGTTAATGGCTCCCCGTATACCTTCTTTGCGGGTGATGCTTCGCCGTTTGCCCGCGGGGCAGTCCTGAGACCGAGGAGGACCCACGGTAGTTGGCTCTTCCAATTTTCGTCGGTGCAGCGCGCCATCAGGGAAGCCTTGATCGAACGGTGGACTCTCTCCACCATGCCGTTAGCTGCTGGGTGTATAGGCGGTGGTGGCATGTAGCGACGTTCCTATTAGGCGGGCCAGGGCAGTCCACAACTCCGACAGGAAAACTGTCCGCGGTCTGTCGTGATTTCGTCTGGCACTCCGAATCGACTGATCCAGCTGGCGAGGAGTGCTTCGGCACATGCTTTCGTGGTCGCCTCCGACATCGGCGTTGCTTCGGGCCATCTGGTGGAGCGATCGATTACCGTCAGGAGGTACCTGGCGCCTTCCGACAGGGCAGGGGGCCAACGACGTCTATGTGGATGTGGCCGAATCTTTCGTTTCGGCTGCGGAAATTTCCCCACGCCTGATTCCTTGTGCCGACTGATTTTGCTAGTTTGGCAAGGCACGCAGGTCCTGGCCCACTCGAGGGAAGTCCTTCCGAATTCCATGCCAGACGAACATCTCCGTCAGGAGGCGCACCGTCGTCCGGCCCGAGGGTGCGAGAGTCCGTGTATGACGTCGAACACGGCTTTCCTTCGGGAGGCTGGGATCAGCGGGCGCGGGCGGCCCGTGCTGATGTCGCAGAGGAGCGTCATGCTGCGGGTCCGAAAGGCACGTCTTCCCACTTGAGGGCGGTGATAGCAGTGCGGTATGCGGCAGTCTCCGGGTCGGCAGCCTGTTCCCGGGCGAGGTCTTCGTAGTCGACCCCGAGACGCACGGCGTTGATTTCTATCCTCGATAGGGCGTCTGCCACGGGGTTCTTCTCGCAGGCACGTACTGGATGGTGCAACCGAACTCTGCGATGGCTGCTAGGTGCCTCTGTTGTCTTGCTGACCAAGCGTCGCCCGCCTTGGTGAAGGCGTGTACCAAAGGGAGGTGGTCCGTCCTGATCGTAAAGGGGGAGCCCTCGAGGAGGTAGCGGAAATGTCGCACTGCTTGTTACACTGCCAGGAGTTCGCGGTCGAACGTGCTGTACCTCGTCTCGGCGGCTGATAGTTTTTGCTGTAGAAGGCGAGTGGCTGGGGCTCGCCCTGGACCACCTGCTCGAGGACAGCCCCGCAGGCGACGTTGCTGGCGTCGGTGGTGAGGCGTAAAGGTGCAGCAGGGTCTTGGTGGCATAATGTCGCCGCTCTGGCGAGGGCCCTCTTCGTCTCGTTGAAAGCCTTCTCTTGTTCGGCCTCCCACGTTAGGGCCTTTGGTTTCCCTTTCAGGACCTGTGTTAGAGGAGACATGGTGCGGGCGGGCGGCGGCGGGGATGAATCGGCGGTAGTAATTGACCATTCCGATGAACTCCTGCAGGGACTTGACCGTGGTTGGGTGACGGGAAACTTGCTGCACCAGCCTTACCCTTCGAGGCACCATGGGGCGCACCACGCCCGTCGCGGAGATCTCGTGTCCGAGGAAATCCACCTTCTCGGCGCCGAAGGTGCATTTGTCGAAACGGACGACCAGCCCGTTTTCCTGTAGGCGCTTCAGGACCGCTCGGACGTGATGTAGGTGCTCCTCCAAGGACCTGGAAAAAATCAAGATATCGTCGACGTAGCAGACGCAGAAGGGCAGGTCCCCCAGGATGCTGTCCATCGGGCGCTGGAAGGTGGCCCCTGCATTCCTCAGGCCGAAGGTTGAGTAATGGAAAACGAAGGAGCCAAAAGGCGTGATGATGGCAGTCTTGGGGAACATCCTCGGGGTGCACTGGAACCTGGAAATAGGATTTTAAGAGGTCCATTTTTGTGAAGACCTTCGCCCCATGAAGGGCCCCTGTCAAATCCTGCATGTTTGGCAAGGGGTATTGGTCGGGGATTGTAACGAGGTTGAGTCTTCTGTAGTCTCCGCAGGGCCTCCAGGTGCCGTCAGGTTTCTGTACCATGTGCAGGGGCGACGCCCAAGGGCTCGATGCTTTCTTGCAGATGCCCATTCGTTCCATCTCCGAGAACGCCTGCTTCGCCTCCTGGAGGCGGCCTGGAGGGAGTCGTCGGAACTTCGCGTGTGTCGGGGGGCCTGTGGTGGCTATGTGGTGGAATATCCCGTGCTTGGGCGGCGTCCCTGCCGCCTGACGAAGTTCCAGCTTGAAGACTTCGGGGAACTCCTGCAGGAGGTTGCCGTATTTGTGGGGGGCGATGGTACAAATTGTAGGGGCGCCCGGGCCTGCTGCTAGTGGAAGGGAAAGGCATGTCCCCGTGTCGAGGAGGCGTTTGCGGCCCACGTCCACCAGGAGGCCGTTCTGCGCCAGGAAGTCTGCCCCCAGTAGCGGGATCCTGACGTCCGCGATTGTGAATTCCCAGACGTAGTTTCGCCCCAAGATGGATATCTCGAGGGGCTTCGTGCCGTAGGAACGGATGGGGTCCCGTTGCGGCGACGAGGGAGGTTGTTTTGTCGGGCTCGCGGCTACGGTCTTTTCCTGACGGCGGGAATATCGAGTGCATTGCCCCCGTATCCACCAACATCCTCCGGCCGGAGATCGCGTGTCGCGGTACTGTAGAAACCCTACGGTGTGTGGTTCCGACGCGGCCGTTGCCACGGGCGGCCTTGGTTTTGTTTGCCGTCGTCGTTTTTGACTGTTGGAAGGTGCAAGGGCATTCGCACCTCCTGGCGAATCTCCCGAACCTCCGGTGGAAGCGGCACCAGGAGTTTTCACCTCGCTGCGTGTGGGAGGACTTCCCTTGGGATACGGCGCCGATCTCTTGCGTAGGGTCGTCGTTGTCTTCTTCCTTCTCTGCGGCCAGGCACACGGAGGATCGGGGGGGGGCGGCGAGCTTCGCGGCATTGTTTGACAACGTCAGCTTCTTTGCCTTTTCTAGTAGTTCGTCGTCCTCTAGGGTGTACGCGTCGGTCAGCTGCTTTCGGACGTCCGGCTCGAGTTGCCGCAGGAATATTTCGCGGCTCAGGCTGATCTCTACCTTTTTTCCGTCGGGGCCTATTTCGGGCAGACGGACGAGGCCCATCACAGTGTCCCAGGCATCTTGGGTGTCGGCGCCGCGCATGGGGTTCGCGACTAGGTCGAGGGCGCGGGCGGCCCTTGTTCAGCGATAGGCACGGAATAGGCTGTCAAGAGCCTTTCTTTTATCTCGTCGAGCGTGACGAGTCCGATTCGTGCTGCGACCGGTCAGCCAGTTAGATATTCGGTTCGGCCGAGCACCTCTGTCGGGAGAGCCGCTGCGACGAGGTCAGCCTGCAGCACTTTGTTTGTGAGCCCCGCGATCCGGAATTGCCCTTCGGCTCGGAAGAACCAGGAAGACGGGTCAGCCGTTGTGAAGGGGTGCAATTTGACAGCTTGAGCGGCCGCTGTGTCAGAGTCCGTCGCTGGGGCGGGGGAGGCCCGGGTTTCCCCCCTGCGAGGTTTCCCGCGAGGTACTGTTTTGCGCCCATTGTCCTCTCTCACAAAAACGGTCGACAGAGTCGTGAATGGCGGGCCAAACCGTTTGAGGAAACGCCTGACACACCTTGGGCAGGTATGCCGTATTTAGTCCGTTAGAGGCGTTGGTTATTTCCACGGGAGGAGCTTTCAGAGATCTATACTGAGGCGCCGTATGAGTCCGTTAAAGATCTCTGAAGGTGAGCGGCGGTAGTGAGTCCCTTAATGGCTGAGCCAAAACCGCTTGGGTCACCGTCCAAACCGGGAGGTCACCAGTTGTGAGAGGTTGACAAAGAGGCAGGTAGAAGTGTACTGATTTTTATTACAGTCAAGGGAAATATAAATATACAGCATGCGGACGGAAATGTGGTCACCGACCCGCGAGAGAGTAAAAGTGGGTCGGCGAGACCCGATTTGTGCTTCTTGAGAGACATAAAATACAAAATATAAAAGTACACAATATGTGGTTATACAAGCTTTATACACTGACGGAAAGCCCGCTGAATGCTCTCTCAGGGGGAAGTGAGAACAACGCGAATGATGAATTATGTACAGAGAAAATTATGAATAAGCGTTGTCCTTACATTAGTTAATGGGGGCAAACCAAGTGACCAGAATGAGCGCCGTGTATTCACTATTTTGTATCGTGATCGGATTATTTACAATTGTGAATATCCCCATTCAATATCACATATAAAAATAGGTATTATAAAAAAAATGGAAAGTAATAAATTAAGACATATTAAACTTAGTGTTAGAAAATGGAATTCATTATACCAAAACAAATAAACATGTAGTGTGTGAATGTCCAAGGTATAATCAGCAGTTAAGCTTTGGAAATGAACCGATCAGTGAAATTTTTTCGGGCTTCATCATTTAAAATTAATCCAATTATAAAATTCTTGAAAATTTATTATTTGATAGAATCTAAAGAAATATAAAAACAAATCCTTCGGGGCCCGTCCTGAGAGAACTGATAATCAGCTCAATGGTCTAGGAAAACTTTTACAACAACAACAACAATAATAATAATTATAATAATACGTCGTAACGTTTTAGAATTTAACTTTCCATTCAAGCCAAGAGCTGGTAAAATAACCATGCTTTGCCCAAAATGCACAACTCAAGTTAAATGCAAAAGTTAATTTCATCTCTTAGAAGATAGAGAGCATTTTGATCAGGAAGAGGTACTTTATATATGTGTTTACACTCAAAACATAGGTCAACAGGGCTGTTAAAAGCGCTCTAATTATGCAGGTTTTTCTACAATTTTTGGTGAAAGTCCATGGGGAAACAATTCCTTCAGGGTAACTTGAACCTAAAAGTCCTACCATGCACCCGCAGGTCATCATTTCTTTGGCTATGGCATGACCGCATATCGCTTCAACCCTGATGGATACCTGAGGCCTACCACATGGTTACACCTGAACATAAGCGAGGTAACCGGACCCCATCTACAAACATTGACGTCGTTCACACTGTGCTTAAGATTTACAATAACTACTTACTCAGACAAAGGAGGATCTCTCGTTAGCTACGCTCTCTCGGACTTCAACGACAACTTCATACAAATAAGTAAGTGCTATAAGTAAGTGTTGTGCTCAGTTGCCTGATTTTCACATCAAATGTCTTAATTATGTCTCCCACTGTAAACCGACACTCGCTCTAGTCTTTAAGGGAGTTGGGAATGCTAACCTAAAGAAAACCTCTATAAGAGATTCTTGAATCTTGAGGCTTAAAATTAATGTATGTGGAGTCGCAACATCTAAAATACATGAATAAGAGTAATACTGATTGATAGCATAGTGGCTAAACGATTATTAAGATAAGGTCATTTTAAGCTTTAAATATTACTATATAATAAATTAGCAATACTAACAAAATGGTAAAACTAAGGGAGACATACTAAGAACAGGTAAAACAGAAAAAAAAATCGTTGTAGCCTCTCAAAAAATCATGGTAACCATTCACTAATAATCTACGAAAGTCTACAAAAACATATATCAAGAAATGTAAATAAACTAAGGGAATATAGTCGGCAGATTATAAATTCCGAGTTTGTGACGGGAACTGCCGTTAAAAAAAATCTCCATGGTGTTTTTTTCTAAATACTCTCAAAATCATCGCTTCTCTTGTGACAAATCTCATTAAAACTGTAGATGGATGGCTAAAGAACACGGAGGTCTGAATACATGAAATCCACAAGATATTGAAATTTTTTGCAGATGAAGCTAAACCAGTAAACAAAATTGTCCCTTTCTAATAATCTCCTTTTTTTATTACTCACTGTGCAATCTTCAAAAATCCAGATATCAATTAAGTATCTATGATGAGCTTTGAATGGCTTAGCCGACGATTTGACCACTGGATGACAAATAAGGTAATCACATATTTCAACGAATTTACTTTTTCTACTTTTGTTGTCGCTACGCACAAGATTTCTTAATTTTGATACAGGATGCCTTATTTTAAATATCAACAATGACCAACCTCTCGGCATGTTCCAGACTATATATATATATATATAAAAAGTAGACACCAAAGAACAATCCGAGGTAAGGTCTGTTTCAGATCATACATCAAAATTCGAGATTATTCTTATGTCGAATTCAGTAAAATGTTTATTTTAAAAATGAAGAGAAAATTTACAAGAGGAGATTTATATGAATGGCTATTCAAAATGTGTGTTTCGAGTAAAGTGTCTTAAATTCTAATACATACCGTAGGGTGGTATTTCACGGAAGAAACTATAATATCAATGCATACAACTAATCAGGAACACTTGAAAGTTGGTGATCCAGTTCTACTGGCACCAAATGTAAGTGCATTAATAACCCTTATAAATTGATACACTGAGTTCCATTTGTTGGTTCATGAAATTGGATTGTAAATCAAGGTTTGGACTATTTAGTGAGAGGTTTAGTTATTTGTAAGGCTCTTCATACATCTGATAAGCTTGACTGACAGTTTAAGGTAATGGCTAAGAAGCCAATTTTACAATTAACGTGAATATAAACTACAGTGTGGATAATCTGCTTTCTTACAGGAGCCGTGGAAAACAGTGTGGTCTGGAAATACGCAGGCGTAAACCTGATAATGCCGATTGAAGTTCAGCCGCTTTGGTGGTATGATTTGTGCGCGACAGTAACACCTTTTGAAAGATATCTTTATGTTGACAACACTTCCACTTTGGAGAAATCGCCTCAGCTTCCATTTTATACAAATGGTTCTCTGGTGCTTGGGCAAGACCAGGATACTGTTGATGGAAGCTTCGCTAAGGCGCAGTCTTTGGGAGGAGAAATAACTGATCTTAACGTTTGGGTTTCTCCTCTAACAGAAGATCAGGTGTCCAGATGGTTCAATTGTCAGTCCATCAATGCAACGCCATTAATCGAATGGGAAAAGACGACCTGGGACATCCACAATGATTCTGGCTCGCTGACCGCTTATGACATTACCAGTTGTCATTCATCTGGGGAACTACAATCCCCCAAACTTCTGTTCTTCCCTATGAAGAAGTTTTGGGAGGATGCTCTCAGTTTTCTGCAAGCATGTGGTTTAGAGTTTATGGTTCCCCAGAACTTGAAACCAGTCTCTCAAGTTGGGGCACTTCTAAGTCAGTTCAAGGAGCCCTGTATGTCTTCTTACACGACCGTCCCTTTCGTTTGGCTCGGAATCTGGAGCACTAAGAAGGGCAACATCAATGTCAACACAAATAAATCCATATCTTACTCTGTTCTGACCGAAAAATCCAAGTTTTGGATTAGTACCATGAACCAAACCTTTTATATAGTTCAGGACGACCAAAACAACTGGCAGACGGAGTTCCCGGAGGCGAAACACTGTTTTGTTGGTATGCAAAGATCTGTGGGTCGGCCTTTAAGGTTAAAAGGACCCGGTATGGAAAAGTGTCGCAAAATGAATTTCGTGTTTACAGCTAACGAAAACGGCCAGCTTTATTTTTACAGTGGACATAATATGACCATTGAGCCACGAAATGGCACATGGAAACTACGAGAAAGGAATGGTGATGAAATTGCTTCTGTAGATACGAAGACTGTTCCTCTGGGTCTTCATCAGTGGAACATAACAAAAGATACATGTAAACCTGTGGACGACACTATGAAGCCTTACACCAATCTAACTTTGACATCATGTGAGGGATTCACATGCACAGACGGAACATGTATTCCCTGGAACAAGCGATGTAACCAGGTATATGACTGCAAGACGGGCTCCGATGAAAGTTGTTGCCACACTGCAGAATCTGTCTCGGGTCATCTATTGCTCGTACCTCCACCAAGGCCGGTATATTTTGATATCCAAGTAACTCTGTCAAAGGTTGGTCCAGTAAGACTTTTAGCCAAGACACTTGACGTCGATTTTACTGTGAAAATGCTATGGAAAGACATTCGACTGCATTACCGAAACCTTCCATCTGATATCACTGCAACTATTATTTCTACTCGTCAGGATCAGGTTAGTATACTGAAAACTATTCACAAACAGGCTTTTTCATTTAGTGGCAATCATACATCACCCATTTCTCCACCAATTCACTTATGTTCAGTAGATCATTAGTTTAAACATGTAAAAGTCAATCTGGAACAATTTAATGATAAATTGGTCTTCATCAACACTAATGCGGCTGAGCATTCATGGTCGGTATTGTAGGTAAATTGCTATAACTAAGTAAATTGAGCTAATTTGCAACCCCAATGTTTGAATTTGGCTTGCGGAACTTAGATATCAATTATGCTTTCTCAATCAATCATTCAGCATTTTAAAGAAACTATTGTGAGGACCAGAGATTAAGACAGGTAGCTGGGTACTGATGATTTATTTACAGACAAACTGGGTTGACATAGACAGGTGCGGACGGATATGTAGTGCAGTCTCGCACCGCAAACAGAAATGACTCTGAGACGGTAAATTTGTGTTTTCTAACAGACATTCATTTAGATATAAAAAAGCGTACAAACAATGGAATTGCATGTGTTATACATCGGCGGAAAGGCCGCGGAACGCTCTATCGGATGGAAGTAAGAACAATGCGACTTGATGATTGGTTACAATGAAAATAGGGAAAAAGCGTTGTCCTTACTCTATGAACGTGCGTGTGCCATTAAGCGTTCACCACCAAGAACCCCTTTTCGAATCCCAACTGATTTATGATATATTAGACCAAGCTTCAGCTGCCGTTCCATACAGTCATTGAAAACACCCAGGAATAACGATACTGTACTAAACACCCTTGCGATAGATCACGCAACAAATGTAAAGTCAGTTTGATTTCCCAGCTATTAAAAATAACAATTACTTAAGACTCATTTTAGTCTCTTTCAAGTGAATAAATGTTCTACAGGTCACTGTGTCACCCTCACTTTTCCACAAGTTACACTACCTAAATATAGCAAGACTAGCTTTTTATTATTATTAATAATGAAAACACTTTATAAACCTTTGACTGCTATTAATAAAACCTCTAACGACAGGAGGTTTGGAACCCAGAGGTGACCGTGGAAAATTCACCAGATACACAAGGCTACACTTCCAAGAATCTCGCCATTCTTCGCAAAGGAGAGGGAGTGATCCGGGGGAATGGTATGTACCCATTATTTCATGCTCTCTTGGATATCATAAGACATAGTCACTATCATGAGACACGTGGAGCAATTACAAACACTTTAAAAACTAAAAGTTTTATGATAACTATTTGTAGAGTGTTGACAGAGAATCAAAACTGTTTAGGAGAGAGAGAGAGAGAGAGAGAGTCTCTTATTCTATTACAGACGTGATATACTCTGGACTGGAGAATTACTTAGTATCCAAAATTCGGATCCGGACAGCCGTCTACTGTGACTTTGACCTTTGTCGCTTTCCATGGGATGTGCACAGATGCTTCGTTAAAATTCAGGTACGAATTGTCAGCAGTTTTTGTTTGTTTGTATGGTGTTTTTACGTTGCATGGAACCAGTGGTTATTCAGCAACGGGACCAACGGCTTTTCGTGACTTCTGAACCACGTCGAGAGTGAACTTCTATCACCAGAAATAAACATCTCTAACCCCTCAGTGGCATGCCCGAGAATCGAACTAGCAGCCACCGAGGTGACAGGCAAAGACCATACCAACCACGCCATTGAGACGCTTTAGCAGTTTCTGTCTCCGTGATTTAAACTGGTAACCATGTATAACGGCATTTCCTGAAAACAATATTTCAACATTAAAATCCTTGCTTATTCTTATAATCCAAATGTTCAAGGAAAAAAAAATGACAAGCTCAACATCGTTTTCCACATGTTTTTACCAATAAACAATTATACTGACAATGCCAATCAATTTTTTTACTGTTACAGATCCAGGGCATCACAGGAGATAGCATTATGTATAATAGGTCGTCATCTATTACCTACAACAGAACAAGGAATTTGGGGTCCTATACGTTGGAAAGTTATGATATAAAAACGCCGAATTCGTCAAACACATTTTCCCTGATGATACATCTGGCACAACGTCCAGAGAATCATATCTGGATAGTATACATCCCAACAACTTTCCTCATTGGCATTGGGTGAGTGGAAACATTGCTTGCTCCTGCGTAGTTTCAAATTGTGTAATTAATGGTATAATAAACTTATGCGCTTATTAAAAATGCCCATGGTAGTGAGTAGCCATCTTTATGTATTCCTACTTAGGCCTCTTTGAAAAGGAATCAAGATGGAACTTTATGTACATGTGGCAAACCAGGTTAATGTGCAAAAGAGCTGCGCTCACCATTTCCCGCGGCTTAACATCCTAATCTGTCCTTTAACTTATGTCCCTTAGTCATCCCTGCTCCCACCCCGCCCCCCAAAGTGACATCGGGTATAACAGAATTACGTATGCGCGACTATTCTTCATATCACTGTTATCTGTTAGACACGAGATTTACAACGAAAGATGAAATTACAACTGAAATTTTTCGCTCTTAACCAGCGATTCCCAAAGAACATAAGCTTTAGAGGACCCAACCCAGATCTCTAGCAAAATGAAAGTTGTAATAGTAAAGTAAGCATCGTCTTTACCATCACAAATCACACATGAATTACCTATACACTTAGGACTGACGTACATCATCTTCGTTTCAGGTACGGCACTCTGTTCTTGCCAGTCGATCGCTTTGCAGAGAGAGGAGGCATGAGCCTAACGACCCTCCTCGTTC
The DNA here is from genome assembly GCF_015104395.2 of Macrobrachium nipponense. Taxonomy (NCBI): domain Eukaryota; kingdom Metazoa; phylum Arthropoda; class Malacostraca; order Decapoda; family Palaemonidae; genus Macrobrachium; species Macrobrachium nipponense. The sequence continues at coordinate 66,970,145 of NC_087218.1, read as the reverse complement.
TCATTTCACTATACACTGACACCTCTTCAAGCCTCCCAGAAACAACATACCTAAAACTCATGGACGTGTGGTTTGTCTTCACTATCTTCTTCCTCTCCCTTATCATTACTGTTCATCTAATCACTTGCAATGATGAGCTCACCTCAAGACATTCCTTAAGGAGAACATCGGCTCTTCTTCGAAAGCTGGGATACCGGAATAGGTACTCTGCGCGATGGCTGGTGCTCTCGAGGTACATATTCGGAGCAGTTTTCGTCCTGTTTTTCTTGGCTTACATCACCGTTGTCATTGCTGGGTAAGCTTATTCACAGAAATCTTGTTAGCTAAGCACAAAACTACTTCGGTTACGCTACTCTTAGTGAGGTCATCAGGGTTGTAATCGAGCCAAAAATAAAACTAATTACCCGAGAGATTAGTCATTCGGAAGTTGAAACCTATTCATATGGAAGAAGCCCACGGGGGCCATTGACTTGATATTCAAGCTTCCAAAGGATATGGTGTTCATAAGGAAGAAGTATGATGTGGCAAAGGGAAATACAAAAAGCCCCCCCCCTCCCCCCTCTCCGGACACAATAAAACTGGACATACGAGGGAATTATAAAGGGTTTATTTTTAAACGTGAAAATATCAGATGATTAATAGATATTAAGAATGCTGTCCCAACTCGGCTGTTAACAGCTGAATTAGGGAATACAGAATGCATAAAAGTAGAAAGTGTCATATTAGATGGTTATACAATAAATATTGTTAGTAAGGTTAATATGCCGAAAGGAGAATTGGTCAAAAATTTCCAGATATATATATATATATATTAAATATAGATTATATTATATATATATATAGATTTATATATATATATATATATATATATATATATATACTTATATAAAATTATATATATATATATATATAATATATATATATATATATATATATATATATATATATATATATATATATATATATATATATATATATATTACATATAAAAAAAATCACTGTGGCCCAGAAAACTGACAGGCTAGGGATACTTCCTCCGTTAAGGCTACACGGTAACATATTAATTTCCACGGACTTTTATTACTATTTTATTAATACTCCCATCAACCTTAAAATCATTTTCATCATTACTACTGTCATTTATGTGTTATCTTACTGATTTGCCTATTATTATACTACACCTCTCACAGGAACGTTGGGGGTGTCTAAACCACTAACAAACCACACCTGCCCCCCTCCCTCTGTCTGTTTTCATTGACTTGGTCATACACACAGACCATTGCCGTCCTCAAATATTCGTAAATCAACCAAAAAGTACAGTAAAGAGTGCGCGTCTAGCTATAAATCTCAAACACGACTATTGCGTTCCACAGGGTGAACGCTAGGTTTAATAGACTAGAAAATTACGTCAATGCCCAAGTTTTGATGGCAATATGGCAGTTGAAAAATGGAACCGTAAAGGTATAAAGTCACAATTTACTACTGCATGTTAAGCAATAAAAATGCTTGAGCCATAAACACAAAATCGTAATCTGCAAAAATACTAAACAATTATTACTTAAGCTTTCCAAACCTATGAACAGTTACCATTATGATCGATCGATACAAAGCAGACTTGATCATTTAGGCCAAAAGCAATTTGTCAAAGTGCCTTCACCAGGTATATAGTGCCATCGATGCAAAACGCTAACTCTGTCCTAGGGCAGTATAACACAAACCTACAGCTTCGTCAAACACTAAACAGTTTCAGTCATTATGAGTACACTGAGTAGTATTGAGTTTAGCATATCGCGCTTGCATTATAACAATTCCTTCGACAAATCTTCGTCATCGAAGCTGAAAAATTATTTGTATTGGTTTATCCCGGGTTTATCTTGAACAATAGCCATAACATAAGCCAGTACTAATCTATGCACTCCCATTAAAATTCTCACCTGTGACCTAACTTTCGAACTTTTAGTTCCACTCACAAGGGGAGGAATTAAGTCAATCAATCACACCCAAGGGACGCCGTTAGATAACCTTCAACTACCATTCCAGGGTGGAACAAAGGCAAATGATCCGCCTAATGAGGGTTGGACTTTTGCTTTAAAGCAGGCAAGCAGTGGAAACCAGAAGGAGTTTGAGGCAGAGAAGCTGAAGGAACCGAACTGAGAACAGAAGCGGTGTGGGGTCCAGACCCTCAAATTTGTGGGTTAAGAAAATTAAGAAAGGCTCACACTTTGATTTGTCGATATATACTGGCAGTCCCTGGTTTACGACGGGGGTTCCATTCTTGAGATGCATCGTAAGCCGAAAACCGTCAAAAATCCCCCCAAAAACCTTACTTTTAATGCTTTGGGTGTATTAAAATCTACGTAAATTGCATTACTATTGAATTTTTCATATAAACAATTTCAAACATTGATCATTTTGCACATTTGGAGTCATATTTCTTCCGTCAGATCGGCGTCATAAGCATCGTATCCCTGGAAATATATGTCGTAAACCTGGAAACAATTAATGTTGAATATAATTGAAATGCGTTGTAACCTTGGAACGTCGTAAGCTGAACCCATCGTAAGCCGAACCCATAGTAAGCCGAACCCATCGTAAGCCGAACCCATCGTAAGCCGAACCCATCGTAAGCCGAACCTATCGTAAGCCAGGGACTGCCTGTACTTAACTTGAATTTTTTCATGTATTTCTTTACTAGTGTATTAATGAAGCAAGAAAAACTGCACTGTCTCTTCCTAAGCCTCCCGAGACTAACAACTAACAACAAACGAAGTAAGAAATAAGGAACTACAAGAAAGTATAAAACTAATTAAAATAAGGAGGAGCAACATACATTACAAAGATGGCAATAATCCACTTCTTTAAATTGAGAAAGGGAACAATAAATAAAATAAATCAAACAAGAAAGCTCCTTACACTAAGTCAAAAGCTAGAAAAATAAGTCCAATCGTGAGGAAAACTTAGTCTACTGACCAAAATCTTAGAAGAAAGCTACCAACAATAAACTGTACTTCGCCAATTTGCATTACAACTGGTAACCGACAATGAATTTCAAACCATCAGCCGACGATGGACAACCAGTCGTCAACCGACAGAAACATATTGAATGGCCTTTACCTAATTGTTCCTCTCTCCCCCAATAGTGGGTGAGGCTGCTCCTGCACCAAAACAAAAGAATCGCTACCACGCATTTCAAATTTTAGCTGCCATTAGTTAGAAACTATAGCTATGTAATTACTTGCTAAGTTACATATAAAAATAAAACTCCAAAAAACTCTATAGTACAATCTATTCTAACATTAGGATACAATGTGATCTGGAACCTGAGGCTATAAAATTTTACTCCAGGAACTTACTAGCAGTAGAATTGCTTTATGGATTCAAAAATAAGAATTCACGGTAAAATCATGCCAAAAGGTTTTAGAAGTGTATTAATTATTTGAAACAGACTTAATCAATTACCTTTAACAAATTTCATGGTGTAACTGAAGATTCCTCAAAGTCACTAAAAAATCTTCTGTATGGGTCTTTATTGTTTAGCACCTGTTCTGAGATATTCAAGATAAATAAATTCAGTTCAGACATACTCCACTAAACCTACAGTATTACTGTACCTTCCTGCTGACATCTGAACATAACCCCTTTAGATTGATCCATAAAAACATTTATCTTTCCTGCTTCTTTGAAAAATTATAAGTTTTAAAAATTGTTCAGCCTTGGCTTAAGTGTCCTCAATAAAAAAGTATTATTTCCTTAACATATGTAAAATAATAATATCTTTGGGTGTAAATTCACCTTAGCTCTGAGCACTTTATTATGTAAATTTATTATTTGTAATTAAAAATCATTCAACTAATGACAAATATCGCAGATTTAAAAACCCTCCTGAAATTGATGTGGCCTCTTCAAGTAACCAAATTGTCATTTTGGAAATTATGTCCATATTAAGTTTCAAACAAAGTCCACTTCAGGTCCCTTGGGTATCAGTCATTTTTAAAATCTAAATTTTTAGCCGTAAAAGCATTAAAATTCATATAAGACCTATTTTCTGTAGAGTAATTTGCAAAACATTTTCCAACCCACTGATTATTTATGTTTTATGAATTTGTTTTGGCCAATTTCCTTTGGGGTCTCTTTGGTTTACAGTCTGCTGATTCTGTCCATAAGAGCATATGAAGAAGTAGAAAAAGAAAGAACTGACAAATCACGTAAACTATGCTATATTTTTTAAAGTTGAACAAATTCCTAATTTTAAGGCATTTTCATATTTCATACATTCCTGATGGGAATGGATTCCCTAAATATTGATATGGTGTAAAAATAAAGGTTTCTTGCTATCCTAGTTATTGTTAAATAAACTACTATGAGATTCAGGGCCTCTGTAACACGGTTTTTTCGCAATAACTTTTTATCTATGCATTTCATAAATATAACGCTTATTCAGAATACACATTATATCTACACATAAATTTTGACTGTATTCTGCATTACGTAGGTTGAATAAATTTGGTATTTACAATGTAAAAGTTACTTTTTTGAAAGCCGGGCCAACTTACTCAGAGAAAAGGTTTCGAACGCACTCGCTACGTAACTTATGACAGCATTTCTTCCCTCTTTCTCGATGGATGATTGGCTATACGTAAAGAAGGTAGACCTCTGGCAACAATGACATAAAAATGAACTCTGAAACTTCTACACTGATAATTGTCATAATGAACAAACCAACAAAACATGTTAATAGATACAAAAACATTTCGATTATTAGTCTAACTCCCAAAATAAGTTTCCTAAGAAATTACAGTCTACTTTATAGGTCACAATCAGATTGACAAGATGTAGGGAATAGTTGGTAATTTTCAAAAACATAGTAGACAAGCTTGATTTGATAACTGCTATATCCATTGTCAAGCAATTTGTATTTATTGGCTATCTACCTATTCACTGAAAAAAAATAGCCGGTACCGTATTTTGGCTTTAAACCTTCACCAGTAATTATCGTCAGAATGATGACTTCATGAGGCTCCACCCACTTTGGCCTCGTTATAATTCAGGATAACACTGAAGGCTATCATGGGCATTGTTGGATTAGAAAATTTAACTTCTGGCTATAAAAACTAATTTCTCGAGTAGTTGTAAGAAGTGCTAAATGATCCTCAAGGATCCCAGCAGTTGGCCTAAACGTTTAATTCATGTATATTACTGCTATTACTACAGTAGTATTACTACGCTAGCACATATACCCCACCCACTTCTATGTATCGTTCCGCCATTCATAAAGTCTTTATATCCAACACGGTCGTACGGCCTAAAGAAGAAGAAAAATAATTATATCGGATGATCCGTTGGTCTGCTGGAGAATTTAGCACATATAAGCTTGTATTTACTTTGGATAAAAATCTTATTTTAACAAAAAATAGTTATATAAAGACTGTTTACCTACAATCTCTCTCTCTCTCTCTCTCTTGGTGGCATAGTGAATAGTTAATGGAAATGTTCAAAATCCTGGATGACATTACAAGTATTATAATCACATTACGCTAAATACAAATCAGACCATAAACATTGGATTTAAACTAGAAACTGAATAATTACTTATTCAGGCTATAGTAAGTATGGCCACGGGCTTTCTCTTGACTGTATAAAGTTGCAAGTCGTAAGACAAATGCAGTTTTGCAACCACGAGGACAATTCCAAATCCTGTTAGCCATTCTTGACTGCTATGGGTTTCAGAGCCGATGGAACAAGAATGAGTTTCTGTCTGGTGGATGGGCAGAGCAACATTTCGTAAAACGGTGTTTACCTTGCTTACGTAATGAATGCTTTTCGACTCTTGGCTCTTAATCATTGGCCATGGCATTGGCTAGATAATTTTTACTCTATAAAAATTAAAACTATCGCGTTTAGGTTTCTGATAATGCTGACAAAATTTGTGTGTGGTTGTAAAATATACATATGTCAACTTTCAGCTACATCCGATACTTTGATGAGGAGCAAAGTCCAAAAAACCATGTTACAGAGGCCCTGAATCTCATAGTAAAGCTTTTCAAAGGTGAGAATCTTACAAGCAACATATCTCATTTCCAGACTCCAAATTGTTTTCTATTCAAATATTTTAAGCCCAGGTTTTGCTCACTGTCCCAATTTTTTGTAATAATGTAAATGAATTAACTTACCTGAGGTTAGTTGCTAATGATGGCTTCATTTTCCATAAAGATATGAGATACTAGTGGACTCCACAGGAAGGTTACCAAGTACTGTATAGTATCTTAGCCCGTACTGCCTCAATGGCCTGTAATCATTTGAATAAATTAGTTCTCAGGATTATATAAATTGGGACTACCTTACCCTATTCATTGAAAGTCTCACACAAATTGCCTACATTAACCCCATCTCAAGATACTTTTCTGCCAATGATCACTATGGAAGGGAAACATTTAGAGAGATTTTTTGGACATGCTTGGTTCCTATGGGGATACAGACTCTTATTTTTATGGATATACATCTGGCAAAGCCTAGGCTGGTTGGAGATTGTAAATAAAGTTCGGAATTTGCCAGTCTCCCTTATGCACACAGTACTCAGGACAAAAGTTTCTCTGACCCACATTGCATATAGATGTATATATTACTCTTACTCTCATTGTGGCAGTGTTTGAGGCTGTACTTATGCTTTCATGGTTGATTGACTTGTTTGTGGCGTTTTCTTGCCCTTGTGTTGTTGGTGTGCATACTTGGCAGGATTGTGTCCCAGAAATCTGTTTTTCCTCTTACGGATGAACATAGAAGATGCCCAGGAACGGATAGTGTGGGAGATTCATTGTGGCATCTGCCATTGGCCCTTATCATATTATTCAGCATGCAGAGGCCAAGAATAAGTCTTCCCAGTGGGACAGATATGGCTTCAGGAGGAGGAAAGCAAAGAGGATATCATCAGTATGTGTAAATGGAAACACACCTTGTTTATCTCCATACTTCCACTTGGCGTAGTTTCTAACACATTCTCCATCCCTTACAATGCCAATCAAGGAAAATGTTTGACAAAGCAAAGAGGAGAGATTCACCCATAGCAATATCTGTTCCTGATTCTCCTTCCTTAGTACCTGCTACCCCAACTCTCACAACAGAAATGAAGTTGTTTCTAGAACTGTAGCAGTGTCCGACGTAAACCTTTCCCATTTTCTTTCTTTGATCACTGATCAGAGCACCCCATAGAGGAGCAGTGACATCAGTGCACCTCACATGGTACACTATTTGCATTACTACAGGTTGCTTGCAAGGCTCCTTAGCTCACTAACTATACCCTTTTCTTAGCCTTTTACTTTACATCCATAACCACTTCCTTTCCTCAGTCTTGCTACCCAAGCTCTCGGCTTAGTTAATTAATTACTTAATTCAACTGTGGGGTTTTCTCCCAGTTTCAACTTCAAGTCCCTGTACGTCATCTCCTTTATTTTTGGGACCTATTTATATTGCTGTCCCTCTTTTCTTCGTCTTATGCACTGTATGGGCAACAGTGTTTGGCTGTACAGCTTAAATTTCATAAATCAACCATCTGATGAGAGCAAAACCCTCAAACCCATCCATGTTTGCTGTGATTCCGGCGCTGGACAGAGGGGACAAATACGTACCTCTTGCTACCTATGGAACATACCCTGCAAGTCCTTGGAAACTTTCTCCTTGGACCCCATGGTGGCACGGTAGAACAGTAGGTTCTGTAGATACACACCAACTTCCTATAGGATGGAATAATATATTGCCTAAGTATTGGGGTGAAAATAATTGGGTGAAAGGTGCATGAATGATCACTTTACCTCCTATCTGCCTTCTAACTTCACAAAAAGTGGAGAGAGGGGAATAGAGCATTCTATCTTACTGCAAGTGATCTTCTGCTACCTTCCAATTGGTTATCTCGGCATGGGAACCCATCAGCCGATATGATGTAGGGGTACAGGAGCCAGTTTCTCCAGCTCACTTAGATGGGCAGTAAACTGACACTGAAAATGGCATATGAACAGCCCTAAATTTTAAGGTAATTCATCCCCCTAAAACTACCTTTGCCCATAAAAAGAAAAAAAAATTGTAACCTCAAAGGAAAAAATGGCAAATTATTTAAAATTTAATTTTTTCATACATAAGCTAACTCATGTCTTCATATATATACGTAATCTAATATCCACCACCCCAAATTTTTGTACTGCTAGAGAAACCTGCACAATATCTACTGTGTGCAGGTTTGTCACAACTCACATAGAAGACAACCAAATTCTGAAACCTCGTTTCCAAGTTTCAACCAGTCAAGTACATCCATATCAAGACTGAGGTGTCTATATCTAGGAAAATACAAATTATCTTAAAAATTTGCCACGTTTTATACATTTCCTATGACATTAACTTAGACGCAACTGCACACAAAATGCCTATTCTTTTCTTTAAGTACACAATTCCTTTGGGGTTGTCCTTGGCCATCAAGGCTCTAAAATTTTCTCCTTTTCCTCAATGCAGAACATTATTAAACAGTACTTCACTTATTATCGTTGTGTATTACGTATAGTACTACAAATGATAGGTTGGGAACCTCAATCTTATCATTTCCATTCATAATACTTCATTCACAATACTAATTGTTTAAGGTGCAATCAATACCATTTGCTGTCAATCCAGAAGAAAGTGTTCACTTCAGCCTACAAAGGCTGAAATGCTCAAGCAAGCTGTCAAATTGGTAAAATAAAAAAGACAGCCATGAAAAACCCATCCTGTGTCTTCATCCAAGATTTTAGATTGAAATAGACGTAATTTCCCACAACAGAAAATATACATATTCAGTAACTAGTGAAGTGCTTTTACAAGAACATAAGAACACATTAAATGCCATTCTGCTTGCTTATAAAGGTATGTTGAGCCCAACATTAATCGCTCCTAAAGAGCTAGAAGACATTATTAAATTTTGTGTAATAGAGAAACACTTTAAACCACTTGTGAAAGATGTATTCATGTATTACAATTTATTAAGTGCCAAAGTTATGATAATTATTCTAATTGTACCTTTCAATACTAGGATCACAAACACATTAGTCATTTTGTACCCATTTTCTATGTTACAAAAGGTGACATTAAACATTTTGCATTAGAAAAGCACGCCCTACCATTGCCATTTTTCACTCATAAACAATTTAATATTAAAGAGTGCATATTGTTAAAACAAGAGGAGTTTATATGTAACTTTGATAGTCTGTATGAAAATACTCATAGCCATGTATCCAAGACATTTTGATAAATCAAAATCAAGAAAATGATATATGTAAAATGACAGACTATGATAAACCTTTTGAAGCACTGATAATTGATCAAGAAATTTTTGTATTTTCACTAAATACTGTTGTAGCTAAAATTAAATGTAATAATCTGTCAACAGTAATAAGGTTTAAAAATGTTAAATCTTTTACATCATGTCAGCTGATAATAGCTAACCATTTGTATATGAACCTAATTGTCTTACAACATATGTATTCAACAAACATGTGCCATATAAAAGTTACTCATATAAGATACAAGAATTAAAATTGTCTCAATTAAATTAAAGAAACTTGAAAAATTTAACTATGTTGATGACTACTTTTATTCTTAACATAATGAATCTCCAATTTTATCTTTAGTAAATCTATAGGTAATAGTAGTAGTAGTTGTTTTATCAATCATAATAGGAAGGAAATTTATCATTGATAAAATACAGGGGATACTGAGAGAAATTAAAAGGAATGAATCATGATTGACAATTTATGTTAACATTGTTTTTTACTTTATAATAATTTGATATGCTTATTTTTTACTTGATGATCAATTTGATATGCTTATATTCAACTATTGGGGAAAGATTTTTTTAGAATTGTGTTCATTATTATCAATTGTTGCCAATTTAGTTATTGTTACGTCCATTGTTATCGTAAATACTCAATTAAAACATTGGGGACAATGTATGGTGGAGGCCGAGTGATTTAATGTTAGTTAGGAAAATATCGTAGATATAAAAAAAGAGAAAAAGAGAAGAGAGCAATCCACTGATAGACAGATGAAGAGAAAGAGAGAGAGAGAGAGAGAGAGAGTTGCGCCAAAGTGTCTCTCGTAATAACCAAAACAAGTGAAGTGTTTATCGAACTGTAGGCCATTAGATAAATGCATTCGTTGTTTTATTGAAATAACCCTTCAACTCCCACCGGAACTACGACATTTCTGGTGACGTAATTAGTTACACCCACCGAAAGAGGCGTTAGAATTAATTTCCGCCCAAACGGGTGGTACAAATGACGTGATCAACCAATGAAAGAAACCAGAAGGCAGCGAGAGAAAAAAAAGACATTCCCACTTTTAGGAGGGACATATCTTTGGAGGATGTCTACTGAGAAGCAGAGGAAGCAGAGAAGGAACAGAGCATCCAGAGGGTGAGGTTGTGTACCTCACCTACCGTGGGGAAGAAAGGCTTCAAACATCAACACTTAGCCTCTACCCTCAACACCTCAGTACAATCTAAATTTGTATGTTTTCTGATACTTGTGTATGTATCACTAGTATGAATGAAGTAAGAAAAACTTCGTTGTCTTTCTAAGCATCCTCAGACTTAATTTGAATCCAGAGAATCTACAATGAAATATAAAAAGACTACAATACACTGGTGGTCACGATGCAAATAAAAATAGAAAAGGAACAAATATAAAAAAGTTCTTTACTCTATCTTAAAATTCCTGTATCTTCAACTTAATGCAAATCCCCTTTTCAGACTTTTTTAGGCTTTCGTAACACCCCCTCAACAGCACGTAGTTTGTAAGCTTACCGCCAGGGAAGTGAAAAACAGTTCTAATAGAAAGGTGAAAGGCTACAGGAAATTTACGCACCTCATCCATAAAATGCTGATCTAACGTGTGCAAATGACCTAGATTTTCTAGAAACTGACTCATTTCCCATGTTTTCCAAGCAGTGTAAATAGGACCTATCTAATACACAAGATAGGGACTGGTAAACTATTATGTACTACTCGTTATCTGCCCCAAACACAAGGAATAAAAAATAAGAATGATTAATAATCCAATAAGAAGAGCGAGACCTTTTTAAAAGAGCCGCTGAAGACTTGTATGAAGAAGCAATAGTCATAAACGAAGCAGTCCAGGCATTATTGAATTGCCCTAAGTTCTTTCATAAACCTCTAAATCTGGATGGCAACCAACATAACTGGGTTTTCTTGCTTACTACAAATGTTACTTAAAACCTACCAGCAGAGGTACAAACAAACCAGAAAAGCACGATCTCTCACGAAAATTCAATCTCCAGTAAAGCATTATAAAGAGTCACTAAGGAATTCAATATTTTTACCTGTATTAGCTGAGAGTCTTCTCTTATTAATTTTGTATGACAAAAACTCAGACTTTTACTGTTTCATCAGTGATGCAGCCAGACAACTTTTTTCTCATTACTTACAGTCTGGATAAACCATCGTCACTCTCGTTATGGAAATGTCGCTACTACAAGTCGGAATATAAAAAAATTCATGCCAATGGTCAATTCCACTTGACATTCTCAGCATTATCACTTAATATAACCATGTCTGAAAAAAATTTATTTTGGCAGTGAAGGAGAACCAGTTGTCTTAAATTAGTACTATAGAATTTAGTACTATAGAATTTAATGTTGCTGACCTTACTTAAAAGCACGATGAAATAGGAAAAAATTTAAAATATTACCAAAACTAATATTGTTACTGTAATAGGAAAGACTTAACAAAAAATTGTCTCGTATGCGAGCATGCTATATAACATCGTCGGTAGACTCTTTCAGTTCAAAGCTATTGCATAGCATTGCATCATACTTAAATATTAAAAGTGTATCCAATTACTAATTCATTAGTATCGAGTCCAACACAGGCTTCGATACTGTAAATTCTACCTCATTTTTTGTTGGATATGATTCCTTATTGTGTATTGAGTTCCGATGCTCACGTTTATCATGATTCGATTATTTACGCTTTGTATTTTTTCTATTCTAGTAGAGCCTTCTTCAGTGTAGCAAAAGACCGGATCGGACATCAGCGACTTGACCCAAAGACCGTTGTAATGGCTTGTTTTTGCATCAGTCGCGGGCAGTCGTGGACCTTGGGCAAAAAAAAAATAATAATATAAAAAATCAGCAGATTACAACAACAGCATGATGTACGCAATGTACAATTACGACAGCATTATGTACGCCGAGATGAGATTCAGGACATACGTAGTCGTACACGGATGTCGCAGATGATCTAGACCACACCCACGGTTAACGGTTTTTCGGTGACAGCGACTGACGTAAAGGCAATTACGTCATACATAAGGCAATTACGACATGATTGATACACAGAGACTTATTACGACATACGTAAACGGTGTCGTGAACGTGTTGGAATATATATACGTATTAAGTGGGTGATTGGAACTTGGCACTCATTCTCATTCCAGGAGCTGACAAGAGGCACAAGAGGGACGGACAGAGAACTGGCAATTGAAACTCCAGAACTGTACCGGAATTTTACCAGGTTTACAAAGGAGCTTTTCAATGAAATTGTTGAACGTGTTTCACCCTACATCAAGAAAAAATTCACATTTTGGAGAAGACCCATTGAGCCAGGCCTGCTTGTTGCAATTATCCTGCATTACTTTGCAACTGGAGAATCCTACCAGAGCCTGTACTTCCAATTCCTAGTAGGTACCAACACAACCTGCGATATTGTGCCGGAAACTTGTAGGTCCATAGTTTGTTTTGTTTGTATGGTGTTTTTACATTGCATGGAACCAATGGTTATTTAGCAACAGGACCAACGGCTTTACGTGACTTCCGAGCCATGTCAAGAGTGAACTTCTATCACCAGAAATACACATCTCTAACACCTCAATGAAATGCCCGAGAATCGAACTCGCGGCCACATAGGTGGCAGGTCAAGACCATATCGATCACATCACTGAGGCGCTTGTAGGTCCATAGTGACTCCGTATGAAGACGAGGTGGTGCAGTTACCTACGAGGCCACAGCAATGGAAGGAAGTAGCCGTGGTTTTGAAGAAAGCTGGAATTTCCCACATCCCCCCTTGGAGCAATAGGCGGGAAACACATCAGAATCCAGAACTCAGTGAAAGGAGGAACCCATTACAACAACTATAAGAAATTTTACTCTATAATTCTGTTTGGAGTTGTTTACACTGACTACAAGTTCATGTACATCGATGTAGATGCCATTGGTTCAGAGTCTAATGGTGGTGTCTGCCAAGATACAGCTGTGTCAAGTGCTTGATTAGAATGGAGCCAATCTACCTGCCCCTGAAAGACTGCCAAAAGAGACTGAAGATAAACCCCCAGTCCTCCATTTCCTCTTGGAAATGGACGCCTTCGCTCTGAAGAATTATATGATGAAACCATACACTGCACGTAATCTGGCAGTACATGACCTCATCTTTAATTACATACTGGGCAGCCGCAGGGCAAGAGGTACAGTGGGGAATGCCTTTAGCATAACTAGCAAACAGGTAGATATTGTTCACAAACATTATAGTCTTTATTTGGTATGCTTATTTAGAAGTGTATTAATATGAAACTCCTTTTTTATACCATTTTTTTCTACGGAAATACGTATTTAACATGTACCTCTTGTATACCATATCATAATTAAATCAATATTTTTCGTTTGTCTCCCACAGATTCAGTGTTTCACACCCCCATATATCTTTAGCATAACCGTACCGGGTCCGTGGTGTTGGCCACTTGAGTGTTGCATAAATTATTTTGATAAGAGCCTAATACCGCGAATGAGGCAGATCAAGAACTCTGTGACACATGAGGCCATCCATACCTGTTCACTTGAGGTCTGATGAAACTTCACTCACCTAAGCCGTCCGAGAGGAACCAGGGCTTGCAAGGGTCAACGAGATCACCTTCCTGATTATTTTAACTCCCCTGCAGGCTCCGTTGATATGCAAGATTCAATGATATAAAAGAAGAAAGTAATAGAACATTCCTGTACGTACTTTATAAAATTAAAAAGCTTAGTAAATACCAAAATGTCGACATTCTAAAATATGTATTTATATTATAACCCTCACATTTACTTGTGTTGTATTCAGTGTCACACTTATCTATATTTGACATTCTCAAAGTCTCTCTAGAAAAATGCAAAATTAAAATCTTATTTTTGCTTAAAATAGAAAATGTCGTTTCATTTATTATACTTCAGAACATTCTAATAAATTGCATTGATCGCAATTAAGTCACTGACATATTTTTAAAGAAAAAACTCAAGAGTCCTGAATGTCGGAAATATTTATAATTATCATGTATATTTCATTTTAAGGTTGTTTGTTTGTGTCTTCTTCATGTATATGAGAGATTCTACCCTAAGAGTATATTGAAATACTGAAAATCCTGAATCCCAAACATATGTTAATCAACACTATAAAAATAATGGCAGCTTTGGCTACTAAATTCTGCCCTTTAACTTATTTTTTTTTATGCCTAGAAACGCACGTCAAAATGTGGCTAATGTGCACCCATCCAAACAAATTGAGTGGTTGACAAGTTCATCACGTACGTCTTAATGGACACTCTACGTCGAAATTGCTACTAAGGTCTGCCGTAATCGCATCAGTTGAGCGTTCATTAAGACACACCCTTATACTTCGGCAGAGCTCTTGCTTAGGTCGGCATGGCATGGAGACTATACAGTTGTGGCTTGACCGCGACTACCTAATGCAGCAGCTATGGTAGATTCACATCAACCGTGCATTTGATGTCTAGGCCAATCCTTTACGACGCTCCTGATTGGCTGTTGATAAGCCTAGCCAATCACAGGGCTGGAAACTCTGTCTCCCTTGAGAGTTCACGCAGGTAGGATATGTGTCATGTCTCTCCTGAGGGATACGTCTTTCAAAAGTATCCCTCAGGAAGTCGGAACACATTCTGCCTGTGTGAACTCGAGAGAGACCGAGAGTCCCCAGCCCTGTGATTGGCTTATCAACAGCCAATCAGGAGGGTCGTAAGGGACTGGCCTAGACATCAAATGCACGGTTGATGTGAATCTACATACTATAGTTATCTCAGTCACACGAACTGCCTATTAAGCATTAATTTTGAAAACAATATAGTGACTGATCACTGAGGAACTTAGTATTCATGTTAAGGCTATTTGGGTTTTATTATATTTACAATTAAAATATTGCTAGCATATTGCATATAGGTGCAACATGAATCGGTTGAGGCCTTGCAACATGAGCGGCTATTATAATTATCTGCACAAGTACAAAATACAATAAAGAGCTACATAATATTTGATAACAAATATTATATAGCTTTTATTTTAGTTTGAAAACCTCAGCAGGTAAATATTTCCTCCCAACATAATGAAAGCTATGAGATTTTCAAAGGGTTCACTTTTCTCCGTATCATATGTAATTTATTTTTTCCCAAATAAGTGAACCCCATATGAAATGGCATAATTTGAAGACTGATAACTGTCCAGTTATCTAACTGAACTATCACAATGACATAAGGCAAGTGGTGGTGAAATGTGTTTAAAGCAACGTAAAATTTTCATTAATAAAAACAGGATGAATTTATGACATTTATGCGCCCAAACTCACCTGTCTCCAGATATACCTAAGATATTAACAAAATCACATCAATTGGGCTTCTGTATACAAATGTAAATGTGAAAATTACACAATTTAATTATTCAATATAACACTCATCATATTCATTATCATATTATATTGTGCGATTCTTACTTTTTTTATTAAATCTAGTTTCTGTTCACAGTGACGCAGGCAAATGGCGCGAATAGCAAGATCTCAACAATCGTTCAAATAGAATACAAATTAAAAACTTATACGAGAGTTCGATGAACTTTAAAATGAAATAATTTACAGTATGTATAATTGCTTAATATTATTTGGTCTAAATTGAAAATTAAATTCAATTATATACTGGAAAATACATTAAGAAAATAAATAGAATTTTCCATTGGTCATAAATAGTATTCTGGCACATTAACTATATTTTCTCCCTATTATGAGATTCAGAGCCTCTGTAACATGGTTTTTTGGACTTTGCTCCTTATCAAAGCATCGGATGTAGCTGAAAGTTGACATATGTATATTTTACAACCACACACAAATTTTGTCAGCATTATCAACAACCTAAACCCGATAGTTTTAATTTTTATAGAGTAAAAATTATCTAGCCGACGCCATGGCCAATGATTACGAGCCAAGAGTCGAAAAATATTCATTACGTAAGCAAGGTAAACACCGTTTTACGAAAGTTGCCCCACCCATCCGCCACACAGAAACTTCATTCACCTTGTTCCATCGGCTCTGAAACCCATAGCAATCAAGAATGGCTAACAGGATTTGGAATTTTCCCCGTGGTTGCAATACTGCATTTGTCTTACGACTTGTAACTTTATACAGTCAAGAGAAAGCCCTTGGCTATACTTACTATAGCCTGAATAGGTAATTATTCAGTTTCTAGTTTAAATCCAATGTTTATGGTCTGATTTGTATTTAGTGTAAAGTGATTATAATACTTGTAATGTCATTCAGGATTTTGAACATTTCCATTAACTATTCACTATGCCACCAAGAGAGAGAGAGATAGAGAGAGATTGTATGTAATCAGCCTTTATATAATTATTTTATTTTAAATAAGATTTTTATCCAAAGTAAATACAAGCTTATATGTGCTAAAATCTTCAGCAGACCAACAGATCATCCGATATTTTTTTTTTCTTCTTCTTTAGGCCGTACGACGTGTTGGATATAAAGACTTTATGAATGGCGGATACATGCCTTAAGCGTTTAGGCCAACTGCTGGGATTCTTGAGGATCATTTAGCATTTCTTACAACTGCTCGAGAAAGGAGTTTTTATAGCCAGAAGTTAAATTTTCTAATCCAGCAATGCCCATGATAGCCTTCAGTGTTATCCTGAATTATAACGAGGCCAAAGTGGGTGGAGCCTCGTGGTTATCATTCTGACGATAATTATTGGTGAAGGTTTAAAGCCAAAATACGGTACCGGCTATTTTTTTTCAGTAAATAGGTAGATAGCCAATAAATAAAAATTGCTTGACATTGGATATAGCAGTTATCAAATCAAGCTTGTCAATTATGTTTTTGAAAATTACCTACTATTCCCTACATCTTGTCAATCTGATTGTGACCTATTAAGTAGACTGTAATTTCTTAGGACACTTATTTTGGGAGTTAGACTAATAATCGAAGTGTTTTGGTATTTATTAACATATTTTGTTGGTTTGTTCATTATGACAATTATCAGTGGAGAGGCTTCAGAGTTCATAAAGTTGTACTGCTTTGCTTGTATTTAAATTTGTAGTCATTGTTGCCAGAGGTCTAGCCTTCGTTACGTATAGCCAATCATCCATCGAGAAAGAGGGAAGAAATGCTGTCATAAGTTACGTAACGAGTGCGTTCGAAACCTTTTCTCTGAGTAAGTTGGCCCGTCTTCAAAAAAAGTCACTTTTACATTATAAGTACAAAATTTATTCAACCTACGTAATGCAGAGTACAGTCAAAATTTATATGTAGATATAATACGTATTCTGAATAAGCGTTATATTTATGAAATGCATAGATAAAAAGTTATTGCGAAAAAACCGTGTTACAGAGGCCCTGAATCTCATAGTAAGTATATTCAAAGATGAAAAATATAGTAATCGATTCAGAGTAAGACATACTTGACTCATAGCACATTAAGAAAGATAAATGCAATTACTTTTGTACCGAATCCCGTAAGGAAATTCGCTTTTGGGTAGATAAGCCGTTGACTCCGGCCCCTTGTTGCTGATTGGTCCTTCAGAAACTTGCTTCGACCCCAGGAACATACGCCAACGCCTCCTCTATTATTCTTCCAAGGTTCGAATATTCTCGGACCAGAACGTGCTATATTTATATAAAAATATAAGTTATATATATATATATATATATATATATATATATATATATAATATATATAATGTATATATATAAATATATATATACATAATTTATATAATATATAATATAAATTAGCATGTGACAATATATTTATGTCTATGGGAAAAAATCAAAGAACGTAGCACCAAGCGCTTACACCAGCCGTGCATTTGATGTCTAGGCCAGTCTGTTATTTTGAACATGCACATTTTTGAGGTACAACGGCGGATATACGTTTAAGTATATATATATAATATATATATATATATATATATATATATATTATATATATATATATATATATATATATATATATATATATATATTATATATATATCATATATATATATATATATATATATATATATACTATATATATATATATATATATATATATATATATATATATATATCTCTATATATATATATATATATATATATATATATATATATATATATATATGTTATATATATATATATATATATATATATATATATATATATATATATATATATATATATATATATATATATATATATATATATATATATGTATATATATATATGTGTGTGTGTATATTATATATATATATATATATATATATATATATATATATATATATATATATATATGAAAGGCCTAGGGTTTTTGATTAATAATATATTGCCAATATGTTCGCTGTGACCTATTGGAATGTGGAGAAGCAACGACCCGAGAAAGCTGACGAATAGTTTCTATGGATGGCGTGAGATAAAAACTGCATAGTTAGACAAGGCAATGTACTCAGGTCATGAACTCTTCTCAAAGTGCCTTTGTGAAACTGGATGCAGCTAGTATTGTGAGGCGCTAACGAACTGTGCGTTCGTATGTGGGTGTGCGCCTCTTCCCTTTAATAATCTATGATACACAAGTCTATGGGGGATTTTGATAGAGGCGTCTTTGGAAGAAAGGCAAGATGCCGTGGTGCTCACCGGGAGTTTTTTTTATAATATAGTGCTTTAAGTGTTCCGGCTGCTTGGGTGAGTGTTGAAGTGTTTTAGCCGAAGACTGGCTTGTTGTCTGTTTGACATTTTTGTGATGATGTCCAATCTTTAATCTCTGATTGTGAAACTTGTGTGTGTACTTATGGGATGTGTTCTGTGTCTTTGAAACAGACGGTTCTGGCAATGGGGGGACCGAGAGGGAGTCCCGATGGGGGGAAATAGACTTTTGGTGACTATAACTGTTCAGACATTTTTGTTGGGGTTTTAATTGAATTGAGTTAGTCTGTAAGACTTGATTAATTCCTTATTTATTCATTGTTAATAAATGTATTTTCTTATGATGCAACTCTCTCATTTTGATTACCTGTTAGAGTGGAGAGAGAGAGAGAGAGAGATTGCTTGGAGAGAGAGAGGTCGCGAGCCGTTGATCGCTTGGAGAGAGAGAGAGAGAGAGAGAGAGAGAGAGAGAGAGAGAGAGAGAGAGAGAGAGAGAAAAGGGGAAGAGAGAGAGAGAGAGAGAGAGAGAGAGAGAAAGGGGGGGGGAAGGGGGGGGGGGGCTGTGTGTATTAGTTTGCCTTGACGCTCGAGTTACACGTTTACCAAATGAATAATGAGGAAATAACCTCATTACATATATATATATATCTCAATGAAAAATCAATGGGTTGACTTTACAATCAATCATAATAATGGTCACAATTATCTTCTTCGCCCAGTAAGGGTAAACAATATACGAGTCGTCTGTTTGAGAAGCAAGAAGTAACCAGGTCAATACAGGAGTGTTGGTGCCCTTGAGGCCAGACAGTGAAGGGCTCCTGTCAGGACAAGAACACGTACAATTCTGCTATGAGGCTCTTTCGAAAGGAGTTGCAGTTTCCTTTCACGCTCTTCCTGGTTTTGCTCATAGGAAACATAGGTAAGACCAGTTTTATATTCCCATGCGAAGCGTTAGAGCTAAATTATTATTATTATTATTATTATTTTTGCTCTATCACAGTCCTCCAATTCGAATGGGTGATGTTTATAGTGTGGGGTTCTGGGTTGCATCCTGCCTCCTTAGGAGTCCATCACTTTTCTTACTATGTGCGCCGTTTCTAGGATCACACTCTTCTGCATGAGTCCTGGAGCTACTTCAGCCTCTAGTTTTTCTAGATTCCTTTTCAGGGATCTTGGGATCGTGCCTAGTGCTCCTATGATTATGTGTACAATTTCCACTGGCATATCCCATATCCTTCTTATTTCTATTTTCAGATCTTGATACTTATCCATTTTTTCCCTCTCTTTCTATTCAACTCTGGTGTCCCATGGTATTGCGAAATCAATGAGTGATACTTTCTTCTTGATTTTGTCAATCAACGTCACGTCTGATCTATTTGCACGTATCACCCTATCTGTTCTGATACCATAGTCCCAGAGGATCTTTGCCTGATCGTTTTCTATCACTCCCTCAGGTTGGTGCTCGTACCACTTATTACTGCAAGGTAGCTGATGTTTCTTGCACAGGCTCCAGTGGAGGGCTTTTGCCACTGAATCATGCCTCTTTTTGTACTGGTTCTGTGCAAGTGCCGGGCATTCGCTTGCTATGTGGTTTATGGTTCCATTTTTCACATTGCACTTCCTACATATGGGAGAGATGTTATTTCCGTCTATCGTATTTTGAACATATCTGGTTCTTAGGGCCTGATCTTGTGCCACTATCATCATTACTTCAGTTTCCTTCTTTAGCTCTCCCCTCTGTAGCCATTGCCATGTGTCATCGCTGGCTAGTTCTTTAGTCTGTCTCATGTATTGTCCGTGCATTGGTTTGTTGTGCCAGCCCTCTGTCTCTGTATATTTCTGGGTCTTCGTCTACTTTTATTAGTCCTTCCCATGCACTCTTTAGCCACCCGTCTTCTCTGGTTTTCAGATATTGCCCCAGTGCTCTGTTGTATATGTTATCACAGTCCTCTATATTTAGTAGTCCTCTCCCTCCTTCCTTTCGTGTTATATATAGTCTGTCCGTATTTGCTCTTGGGTGTAGTGCTTTGTGTATTGTCATATGTTTCCTGGTTTTCTTATCTATGTTGCGGAGTTCTGCCTTCGTCCATTCCACTATTCCTATTTTCTTGTACTTGGGATCCCATTAAAGATTGTGTCCTTAACATGATATCTCGCTGCATTTATCAATACCAGCATCTCATCTGAAATTCTTGTAGCATCACACTAATTTTTATTACATTTTTCCTTAAAGGAATTTTGTATTGATTCGATAAAGGAATGTAGTTCATTTAGAAAGTATGAATGCTTCTTCGATCCTATATTATTCCTGCAAAGTTACAGTTATTGAAACAAAAATTAAAAATTTTTTGTTACACAGGAAAGCATTGGTCCATTCGAAATATTTTAGTGCCGACTTGTACTGTTCAGGTATAGTATACACAAAAAGTGTAATAGGGTTTTCACTGGCAATCTACAGTAACCGAAAAGTTATAAAATTGCTAAACTATACATAACCGAAGAACAAAGTTGCATCAATCGTGATAGAAGGTTCAGACGATCAATGTAATATTGACATAAGATTTACATATCTGATTGCAAGTCTATACACGACAAACACTCATTATATCAAATTATAAAGGAAGATAATATCTCTATCCTGTGACAAGAACGCTATTAAAATATAAATTAACAAAATAAAAAAAAATAAAAACACTTTCAAACAACGCCTGCTAGCACGTAACTCTTGTTTAGCAGTAATATATATAGGATTCTACCCGATGTGTTGACTTTGTAGGCTGTAACAGAGTACTGGTTGGATATCAAAACAAAAACTAATTGGATTTTAATAATAGAGTAGGCCTGCGCACACAACGGGAATAGAGTCCTTTCTCATCCTCTCAGGCATAAATCGATTTGGAAGACCAGTTAGGGCTAAAATTCTTCGATTCATTTACGTCTCCCAGCATTGTTTACTCGTGATTAATCATTCAACTCTCCAGCTAGTCTCACACCCTCATTCGGTTTTGAAATCCTCAACCGGACAGAGCTTCACATTTAACATACATTTTTAAAGAAACCTAAGCATCAAGCTTAGTCGTGAAGGAACAAAATGAACAAAAAATAAAATAGAACAAATGGCGACGCATTAATACCCTTGGCCTCGGCCTCCTCCAAAGGAAATTAATATGGTTTCTCTATATAATCATTTGTTTGTTTGTATGGTGCTTTTACGTTGCATGGAACCAGTGGTTATTCAGCAACGGGACCAACGGCTTTACGTGACTTCCGAACCAAATTGAGAGTGAACTTCTATCACCAGAAATACACATCTCTCGCTCCTCAATGGAATGGCCGAGAATCTAACCTGCGACCACCGAGGTGGGACGCCAACACCATACCAACCACGCCATTGAGGCGCTTTACCAATAATGTTGATCTGTGCCCAAAGAGTATATTGCGACGTATAAACTAATTCCCTATGACTGCCTAGGATCAGTGATAAATTTTTTCGTAGTTGATTTGTACAAAACTATAATCATAAGGCTTGGAAAATGTTACTTCTCTTAGAGTAATTAAGTGGCATGTGCTAAGTTTTCTAGAATAAAAGATATAACTTAAATTTAGAACCTCATCTACCGATATCTCATTTTTCCTTCCGATCGAGAACTGCTGAAAACTCTGTGAACTTTCTGGATTATCTCTACACTTTCCTGCCATGGGCACTTAGCGCCCGAATTCCACTCTTACGTTTTCAACTCAACAGGTCACCAATCAGTCTTCACTAATTTTCCTACAAAATCATGCAATTACATTTTTCCAGTGATAGCGCTTGTATGTTTAAGGTTTCCTATATTGTTAGTTAATGGGGGCAAACCAAGTGACCAGAATGAGCGCCGTGTATTCACTATTTTGTATCTTGATCGGATTATTTACAATTGTGAATATCCCCATTCAATATCACATATAAAAATAGGTATTATAAAAAATGGAAAGTGATAAATTAAGACATATTAAACTTAGTTAGCAAATGGAATTCATTATACCAAAACAATTAAACATGTAGTGTGTGAATGTCCAAGGTATAATCAGCAGTTAAGCTTTGGAAATGAACCGATCAGTGACATTTTTTCGGGCTTCATCATTTAAAATTAATCCAATTATAAAATTCTTGAAAATTTATTATTTGATAGAATCTAAAGAAATATAAAAACAAATCCTTCGGGGCCCGTCCTGAGAGAACTGATAATCAGCTCAATGGTCTAGTAAAACTTTTACAACAACAACAACAACAACAACAACAACAACAATAATAATAATTATAATAATACATTGTAACGTTTAGAACTTAACTTTCCATTCAAGCCAGTAGCTGGTAAAATAACCATGCCTTGCCCAAAATGCACAACCCAAGTTCAGCGCAAAAGTTAATTTAATCTCTTAGAAGATAAAGAGCATTTTGATCAGGAAGAGGTACTTTATATATGTGTTTACACTCAAAACATAGGACCAACAGGGCTGTTAAAGGCGCTCTAATCATGCAGGTTTTTCTACAATTTTTGGTGAAAGTCCTTCGGGAAACAATTCCTTCAGGGTAACTTGAACCTAAAAGTCCTACCATGCACCCGCAGGTCATCATTTCTTTGGCTATGGCATGACCGCATATCGCTTCAACCCTGATGGATACCTGAGGCCTACCACATGGTTACACCTGAACATAAGCGAGGTAACCGGACCCCATCTACAAACATTGGCGTCGTTCACCCTGTGCTTAAGATTTACAATAACTACTTACTCAGACAAAGGAGGATCTCTCGTCAGCTACGCTCTCTCGGACTTCAACGACAACTACATACAAATAAGTAAGTGTTGTGTTCAGTTGCCTGATTTTCACACCAAACGCCTTAACTATGTCTCCCACTGTAAACTGACACTCGCTCTAGTCTTTAAGGGAGTTGGGAATCCTAACCTAAAGAAAACCTCTATACGAGATTTTTGAGGCTTAAAATTAATGTACGTGGAGTCGCAACATCTAAAATACATGAATAAGAGTAATACTGATTGATAGCATAGTAGCTAAACGATTATTAAGATAAGGTCATTTCAAGCTTTAAATATTACTATATAATAAATTAGCAATACTAACAAAATGGTAAAACTAAGGGAGACCTACTAAGAACAGGTAAAACAGAAAAAAAAAATCGCTGCAGCCTCTCAAAAAATCTTGGTATCCATTCACTAATAAACTTCGAAAGTCTACAAAAACACATATCAAGAAATGTAAATAAACTAGGAAAATATAGTCAGCAGAGTATAAATTCCGAGTTTGTGACGGGAACTGCCCTTAAAAAAATCTCCATGGTGTTTTTTTTCTAAACACTCTTATGATAAATCTCATTAAAACTGCAGATGGATGGCTAAGGAACACGGAGGTCTGAATACATGAAATCCACAAGATACTGAGATTTTTTGGAGATGAAGCTAAACCCGTGAACAAAATTGTGCATCTCTTATAATCTCCTTTTTTTATTACTCACTGTGCAATCTTCAAAAATCCAGATATCAATTACGTACCCAAGATGAGCTTTGAATGGCTTAGCCGACGATTTGAGCACTAGATGACAAATTAGGTAATCACAGATTTCAACAAATTACAGCAGCTAAATTTACTTTTTCTACTTTTGTTGTCGCTACGCACAAGATTTCTTAATTTTGATACAGGATGCCTTATTTTAAATATCAACAATGACCAACCTCTCGGCATGTTCCAGACTATATATAAAAAAAACTAGACACCAAAGAAGAATGCGAGGTTAAGTCTGTTTCAGATCATACATCAAAATTCGAAAGTATTCTTATGTCGGATTCAGTAAAATGTTTATTTTAGAAATTAAGAGAAAATTTACAAGAGGAGATTTATATGAATGGCTATTCAAAATGTGTTTCTAGTGAAGTATCTTAAATTCTAATGAATACCGTAGGTTGGTATTTCACAGAAGAAACTAAAATATCAATGCATACAACTAATCATGAACACTTGAAAGTTTGTGATCCAGTTCTACTGGCACCAAATGTAAGTGCATTAATAACCCTTATAAATTGATACACTTACTTCCATTCTCCGGATTCGCGGACTCACACATTCGAGGATTTCTCTCGGGAACGTTTCCCCGCATTATTCGCGGATTCGCGGTACTTTTCTATGAGAAATATCCACAAATTCCTGGTTTTTGTGATCAATTTCATCATAAAATGCACTTTTTGTGATAAAAGTATTAAAAAACAAGGTATGAAAATTTTTAGTGGTTTTTCTTAAGTTTTAACTAACGAAATAGGCTGTTTTTAGCGCTTTTATAGGGGTTCCAAACATTCGCGGATTCTAACTATTCACGGGAGGGGTCTGGTACGCATCCCCCGCGAATACGGGGGGAACACTCCATTTAGCGAGAGGTTTAAGTATTTGTAAGGGTTTTCATATATCTGATAAGCTTGACTGACAGTTTAAGATAATGGCTAAGAAGCCAATTTTACAATTAACGCGAATATAAACTGCAATGTGGATAATCTGCTTTCTTACAGAAGCCGAAGAAAACAGAGTGGTCTGGAAATACGCAGGCGTAAACCTGATAATGCAGATTAAAGTTCAGCCGCTTTGGTGGTATAATTTGTGTGCGACAGTAACACCTTCTGAAAGATATCTTTATGTTGACAACACTTCCACTTCAGTGAAATCGCCTCAGCTTCCATTTTATACAAATGGTTCTCTGGTGCTTGGGCAAGACCAAGATACTGTTGATGGAACCTTCGCCAAGGCGCAGTCTTTGGGAGGAGAAATAACTGATCTTAACGTTTGGGTTTCTCCTCTAACAGAAGATCAGATCTCCAGATGGTTCAATTGTCAGTCCATCAATGCAACGCCATTAATCAAATGGGAAAAGATGACCTGGGACATCCACAATGATTCTGGCTCGCTGACCGCTTATGACATTACCAGTTGTCATTCATCTGGGGGACTACAATCCCCCAAACTTCTGTTCTTCCCTATGAAGAAGTTTTGGGAGGATGCTCTCAGTTTTCTGCAAGCATATGGTTTAGATTTTATGGTTCCACAGAACTTGAAACAAGTCTCTCAAGTTGGGGCACTTCTAAGTCAGTTCAAGGAGCCCTGTATGTCTTCTTTCACGACCGTCCCTTTCGTTTGGCTCGGAATCTGGAGCACTAGGAAGGGCAACATCAATGTCAACACAAATAAATCTATATCTTACTCTGTTCTGACCGAAAAATCCAAGTTTTGGATTAGTACCATGAACCAAACCTTTTATATAGTTCAAGACGACCAAAACAACTGGCAGACGGAGTTCCCGGAGACGAAACACTGTTTTGTTGGGATGCAAAGATCTGTGGGTCGGCCTTTAAGGTTAAAAGGACCCGGTATGGAAAAGTGTCGCAAAATGAATTTCGTGTTTACAGCTAACGAAAACGGCCAGCTTTATTTTTACAGTGGACATAATA